>NW_028270181.1:45877884-45993575 GCF_037043375.1 Chiloscyllium plagiosum
AGGCTTAGGGTGAGTGTTCGGTTGCTGGTTAGCGAAAGGGTTAGACTTCGGTTTAGTGTTCGGGTTCCCGTTTTGGTAATGTTGGATCTGCATTTTCCAAGGAGGCGAATCCAAGGCTTCAGAGGGAAGTTGAGTGCTCGGGGCCGGGTAGCCCGGTCGGATTTGACCCGGCATTTCTGCGGATGGTCTCGCCTTCGAGAGCGGACCGGCCCCCGTGTTCAGGCTCATTTTCATGCATTTCCAACGTTGGCAAGTGGTCCAATTTGTGATGGGAGCGAACTTGACTGCTCATACCGACTTTGAGTGCTCGGGGCCGGCTGGCCCGGTCGGATTTGATCCGGCGGTTCTGCCGACGGTCTTGAATTCGAGGGCGGACGCTGCCACGTGTTCAGTCCGAATTTCGTGCATTTTGAACGGTGGCAAGTGGTCCAAATTGTGATGGGAGCGAATGTGACTGCTCAAACCGACTTTGACTCTTCGGGGCCGGGTAGCCCAGCGGGATGTGACCCGGTGGTTCTGCCGACGGTCTTGAATTCGAGGGCGGACGTTACCCCGTGTTCAGGCCGACTTTCATGCATTTCCAACGGTGGCAAGTGGTCCAAACTGTGATGGGAGCGAACTTGACTGCTCATACCGACTTTGAAACTTCTAAGCTGGGTAGCTCAGTCTGGTTTGACCCGGCGGTTCTGCCGACGGTCTCGCCTTCGAGGGCGGACCGACCCCCCGCATTCTGTCCGACTTTCATGCATTTCCAACGTTGGCAAGTGGTCCAACTTGTGATGGGAGCGAACTTGACTGCTCATACCGACTTTGAGACTTCAGGACCGGGTAGCTCAGCCGGGTTTGACCCGGCGGTTCTGCCGACGGTCTCGCCTTCGAGAGGGGGCCGATCCCCATGTTCAGGCCGATTTTCATGCATTTTGAGCGTTGGCAAGTGGTCCAAATTGTGATGGGAGCAAACTTGACTGCTCATACCGACTTTGAGTGCTCGGGGCCGGCTAGCGCAGCCGGAATTGACCCGGCGATGCTGCGGATGGTCTCGCCTTTGAGGGTGGGCCGGCCCCCGTGTTCAGGCCGACTTTCATGCATTTCCAACGTTGGCAAGTGTTCCAAACTGAGAAGGGAGTGAACCTGAGTGCTCATACCGACTTTGAGACTTCTAAGCCGGTTAGCCCGGTCGGACGTGACCCGGTGGTTCTGCCGACGGGCCCCCGTGTTCAGGCCAATTTTCATGCATTTCCAACGTTGGCAAGCGGTCCAAACTGTGATGGGAGCGAACTTGACTGCTCATACCGACTTTGAGCGCTCGGGGCCGGCTAGCTCAGCCGGGTTTGACCCGGCGTTGCTGTGGATGGTCTCGCCTTCGAGGGCGGACTGGCCCCCCGTGTTCAGGCCGATTTTCATGCATTTCCAATGTTGGCAAGTGGTCCAAACTGTGATGGGAGCGAACTTGACTGCTCATACCGACTTTGAGACTTCTAAGCCGGGTAGTCCGGCCGGGTTTGACCGGGCGATGCTGCCGACGGTCTCGCCTTCGAGTTTGACGCATTTCCCACGGTGGGAAATCAGTAACCAGAAAAACTTGAAAAAATGCCCAAAAAGAAGAAATCAGTAACCAGCAAAACTTAGACAAATGCCCGAAAATGAGAAATCAGTAACTAGAAAAACGTTCGAAAATGAGAAATGAGTAACCAGTGACACTTAGAATTTTTTTGGGTCAGTACAAATTAGTAACCAGCGACACTTGGTGGCGACAGACGGGAACTGGTGGCAATGGATGGGGTCGGCGGTGGCGGATGAGGTCCGGTAGCAACGGATGGGGACCGGTGGAGATAGGTGGGGACCCGGTGGCGACGGACGGGGCCGGGTGGCGACGGACGGGGCTGGGTGGCGACAGGAGACGACTGTTGGAGACAGGTGGGGCCTGGTGGCGACAGATGGGGACTGCTGGCAACAGACGGGTCTGGTGGCGACGGATGGTGAACGGTGGAGACAGATGGCGATAGGTGGGTCCTGGTGGCAACAGGTGGGTCCTAGTGGAGATTCGTGGGGCCTGGTGGAACCCGGTGGAGACAGGTGGGTCCTGGTGGTGAAAGGTGGGGACTGGTGAGGCCTGGTGGCGACAGGCGGGGACCGGTGGCAGATGGGAACCTTTGGCGACAGATGGGGACCGGTGGCGACAGATGGGGACCAGTGGGGACTGGTGGCAACCGGCGGGCACCGGTGGCGACGGATGGGGACGGTGGCGATGGATGGGGACCGGTGGCGACGGACGGGGACCGGTGGCGACGGACGGGGACCGGTGGCGACAGATGGGGCGTGGTTGGACCTGGTGGTGACAGATGGGGCCCGGTGGGGACTGGTGGAGACAGGTGGAGACCCGATGACGACTGATGGGGACCGGTTCAGACGGAGGGTGCCTGGTGGTGATGGAGCAGGCCTGCGGTGACGGAGGGGGCCTGGTGGCGACGGACGGGGCCTAAATGGATTTGGTCGAGACAGATGTGGCCTGGTGGCGACAGATGGGGCCTGGAGGGGACAGATGGGGCCTGGTGGGGACAGGTGCAGACAGATGGGGACTGTTGGCTACAGATGGGGACCGATGCGACGGATGGGGACGGGTGAAGACACGTGGCAACAAATGGGCACCGGTGGAGACAGGTGGGGCCCGGTGGAGACAGGTGGGGCCCGGTGGAGACAGGTGGGGCCCGGTGGAGACAGGTGGGGACTGATGGGTCCTGGTGGCGACAGACAGGGACCGGTGGCAGATGGGGACCGGTGGCGACAGGTGGGGCCCGGTGGAGACAGGTGGGGACTGATGGGGTCTGGTGGCGACCGGTGGGGACCGGTGTTAGATGGGGACTGATGGTGATGGACGCGGCCTGTTGGCGACGGACGGGGCCTGGCAGCGACTGGTGGAGACAGGTGGGACCAGGTGGTGACAGATGGGTCGTGGTGGTGACTGGTGGGGTGTGGTTGGACCTGGTGGCGACAGATGGGGCCCAGTGGCGACAGATGGGGCCCGGTGGCGACAGATGGGGACTGGTGGAACAGATTGAGACCCGATGGCGACTGATGGGGACCGTTGCCGACGGATGGGGACCGGTGCCGACGGACGGGGCCTGGTGGCGACGGACGGGGCCTGGTGGCGACGGACGGGGCCTGGTGGCGACAGATGGCTCTTGGTGGCGACAGGTGGGGCCTGGTGGCGACAGGTGGGGCCTGGTGGCGACAAATGGGGCCTGGTTGGACTTGGTCGTGAAAGATGGGGCCTGGTGGCAACGGATGGGGATTGGTGGGTCCTGGTGGTGACAGGTGGGTCCTGGTGACGACAGGTGGGTCCTGGTGGGGCAGGATGGGGCCTGGTGGAGACAGGTGGGGCATGGTGGCGACAAATGGGGACTGGTGGTGACAGGTGGGTCCTGGAGACAGGTGGGGACCGGTGGCGACAGGTGTGGACCGGTGGGACCCGGTGGAGACAGGTGGGTCGTGGTGGCGACAAGTGGGGCCTGGTTGGGCCTGGTGGCGAAAGATGGGGACCGGTGGAGACAGGTGGGGCCCGGTGGAGACATGTGGAGACCGGTGGCGACAGGTGGAGACCGGTGGTGATATTTGGGGACTGATGGGGACTTGTGGTGACAGATGGGGCCCGGTGGCGACAGGTGGGGACCGGTGGGGACAGATGGGGACTGGATGTGATAGTTGGCGACTGGTGGCAACAGGTAGGACCTGGTGGTGATAGTTGGGGACTGATGAGGACTGGTGGCAACAGATGGGGACCGGTGAGATCCGGTGGCGACAGGTGGGTCCTGGTGGCGACAGGTGGGTCGTGGTGGTGACAGATGGGGTGTGGTTGGGCCTGGTGGCAACAGATGGGGCCCGGTGGCGACAGATGGGGATGTTGGCGACAGATGGGGACCGGTGGCGACAGATGGGGACTGATGGGGCCCGGTGGCGACAGATGGTGATGTTGGCGACAGATGGGGCCCGGTGGCGACAGATGGGGACCGGTGGCGACAGATGGGGACCGGTGGCGACAGATGGGGACCGGTGGCATCTCATGGGGACTGGTGCCGACGGATGGGGCCAGGTGGCGACCGACGGGGCCTGGTGGCGACAGGAGACGACTGGTGATGACAGGTGGGGCATGGTGGCAACAGATGGGGCCTGGTTGGAACTGGTTGTGACAGATGGGGCCTGGTAGGGACTGGTGGAGACAGATGGGGACTGCTGGCAACAGATGGGGGCCGGTGGCGACGGATGGGGACCGGTGGCGATAATTGGAGACTGGTGGAGACAGGTGGTGACAGGAGGGTCCTAATGGCGACAGGTGGGTCCTGGTTGGGCCGGTTGGCGACTGATGGGGCCTGGCGGTGACGGATGGGGCCCGGTGGGGACTGGTGGAGCATGGTGGTGACAAATGGTGACCTGTGGCGACTGATGGGGCCTGGTGGAGACAGGTGGGGCCTGGTGGGGCCCGGTGGGGCCCGGTGGGGACCGGTGGGGACAGGTGGGGACCGGTGGGGACCGGTGGAGACAGGTGGAGACCGGTGGAGACAGGTGGGGACCGGTGGGGACCGGTGGGGACCGGTGGAGACAGGTGGGGACCGGTGGAGACAGGTGGGGACCGGTGGGGACCGGTGGAGACAGGTGGGGACCGGTGGAGACAGGTGGGGACCGGTGGAGACAGGTGGGGACAGGTGGGGACCGGTGGAGACAGGTGGGGACCGGTGGAGACAGGTGGGGACAGGTGGAGACAGGTGGAGACAGGTGGAGACAGGTGGAGACAGGTGGGGACAGGTGGAGACAGGTGGAGACAGGTGGGGACCGGTGGAGACAGGTGGGGACCGGTGGAGACAGGTGGGGACCGGTGGAGACAGGTGGGGACCGGTGGCGACAGGTGGGTCCTGGTGGCGACAGGTAGTGACCGGTGTAGACAGGTGGGTCCTGGTGCGACAGATGGAGTGTGGTGGCGACAGGTGGGGACCGGTGGCGACAGGTAGTGACCGGTGTAGACAGGTGGGTCCTGGTGGTGACAGATGGGGCGTGGTTGGGCCTGGTGGCGACAGATGGGGGCCCGGTGGCGACAGATGGGGACCGGTGGCGACAGATGGGGGCCCGGTGGCAACAGATGGGGGCCCGGTGGCGACAGATGGGGGCCCGGTGGCGACAGATGGGGGCCCGGTGGCGACAGATGGGGGCCCGGTGGCGACAGATGGGGGCCCGGTGGCGACAGATGGGGCGTGGTTGGACCTGGTGGTGACAGATGGGGCCCGGTGGGGACTGGTGGAGACAGGTGGAGACCCGATGACGACTGATGGGGACCGGTTCAGACGGAGGGTGCCTGGTGGTGATGGAGCAGGCCTGCGGTGACGGAGGGGGCCTGGTGGGGACGGACGGGGCCTAAATGGATTTGGTCGAGACAGATGTGGCCTGGTGGCGACAGATGGGGCCTGGAGGGGACAGATGGGGCCTGGTGGGGACAGGTGCAGACAGATGGGGACTGTTGGCTACAGATGGGGACCAATGGCGACGGATGGGGACGGGTGAAGACACGTGGCAACAAATGGGCACCGGTGGAGACAGGTGGGGCCCGGTGGAGACAGGTGGGGCCCGGTGGAGACAGGTGGGGCCCGGTGGAGACAGGTGGGGCCCGGTGGAGACAGGTGGGGACTGATGGGGTCTGGTGGGGACCGGTGTTAGATGGGGACTGATGGTGACGGACGCGGCCTGTTGGCGACGGACGGGGCCTGGCGGCGACTGGTGGAGACAGGTGGGACCAGGTGGTGACAGATGGGTCGTGGTGGTGACTGGTGGGGTGTGGTTGGACCTGGTGGCGACAGATGGGGCCCAGTGGCGACAGATGGGGCCCGGTGGCGACAGATGGGGACTGGTGGAACAGATTGAGACCCGATGGCGACTGATGGGGACCGTTGCCGACGGATGGGGACCGGTGCCGACGGACGGGGCCTGGTGGCGACGGACGGGGCCTGGTGGCGACAGATGGCTCTTGGTGGCGACAGGTGGGGCCTGGTGGCGACAGGTGGGGCCTGGTGGCGACAAATGGGGCCTGGTTGGACTTGGTCGTGAAAGATGGGGCCTGGTGGCAACGGATGGGGATTGGTGGGTCCTGGTGGTGACAGGTGGGTCCTGGTGACGACAGGTGGGTCCTGGTGGGGCAGGATGGGGCCTGGTGGAGACAGGTGGGGCATGGTGGCGACAAATGGGGACTGGTGGTGACAGGTGGGTCCTGGAGACAGGTGGGGACCGGTGGCGACAGGTGTGGACCGGTGGGACCCGGTGGAGACAGGTGGGTCGTGGTGGCGACAAGTGGGGCCTGGTTGGGCCTGGTGGCGAAAGATGGGGACCGGTGGAGACAGGTGGGGCCCGGTGGAGACATGTGGAGACCGGTGGCGACAGGTGGAGACCGGTGGTGATATTTGGGGACTGATGGGGACTTGTGGTGACAGATGGGGCCCGGTGGCGACAGGTGGGGACCGGTGGGGACAGATGGGGACTGGATGTGATAGTTGGCGACTGGTGGCAACAGGTAGGACCTGGTGGTGATAGTTGGGGACTGATGAGGACTGGTGGCAACAGATGGGGACCGGTGAGATCCGGTGGCGACAGGTGGGTCGTGGTGGTGACAGATGGGGTGTGGTTGGGCCTGGTGGCAACAGATGGGGCCCGGTGGCGACAGATGGGGATGTTGGCGACAGATGGGGACCGGTGGGGCCCGGTGGCGACAGATGGTGATGTTGGCGACAGATGGGGCCCGGTGGCGACAGATGGGGACCGGTGGCGACAGATGGGGACCGGTGGCGACAGATGGGGACCGGTGGCGACAGATGGGGACCCGATGACGACTAATGGGGACCGGTGGCATCTCATGGGGACTGGTGCCGACGGATGGGGCCAGGTGGCGACCGACGGGGCCTGGTGGCGACAGGAGACGACTGGTGATGACAGGTGGGGCATGGTGGCAACAGATGGGGCCTGGTTGGAACTGGTTGTGACAGATGGGGCCTGGTAGGGACTGGTGGAGACAGATGGGGACTGCTGGCAACAGATGGGGGCCGGTGGCGACGGATGGGGACCGGTGGCGATAATTGGAGACTGGTGGAGACAGGTGGTGACAGGAGGGTCCTAATGGCGACAGGTGGGTCCTGGTTGGGCCGGTTGGCGACTGATGGGGCCTGGTGGTGACGGATGGGGCCCGGTGGGGACTGGTGGAGACAGGTGGGGACCGGTGGTGACAAATGGTGACCTGTGGCGACTGATGGGGCCTGGTGGAGACAGGTGGGGCCTGGTGGGGCCCGGTGGGGACAGGTGGGGACCAGTGGGGACAGGTGGGGACAGGTGGGGACAGGTGGGGACCGGTGGGGACAGGTGGGGACCGGTGGGGACCGGTGGGGACAGGTGGGGACAGGTGGGGACAGGTGGGGACCGGTGGGGACCGGTGGAGACAGGTGGGGACAGGTGGGGACAGGTGGGGACAGGTGGGGACCGGTGGGGACAGGTGGGGACAGGTGGGGACAGGTGGGGACCGGTGGAGACAGGTGGGGACCGGTGGAGACAGGTGGGGACCGGTGGAGACAGGTGGAGACAGGTGGAGACAGGTGGGGACCGGTGGGGACAGGTGGGGACCGGTGGAGACCGGTGGAGACAGGTGGGGACCGGTGGAGACAGGTGGGGACCGGTGGAGACAGGTGGGGACCGGTGGAGACAGGTGGGGACCGGTGGAGACAGGTGGGGACCGGTGGGGACCGGTGGAGACAGGTGGAGACAGGTGGAGACAGGTGGGGACCGGTGGAGACAGGTGGGGACCGGTGGAGACAGGTGGGGACCGGTGGAGACAGGTGGGTCCTGGTGGCGACAGGTGGGTCCTGGTGGCGACAGGTAGTGACCGGTGTAGACAGGTGGGTCCTGGTGCGACAGATGGAGTGTGGTGGCGACAGGTGGGGACCGGTGGCGACAGGTAGTGACCGGTGTAGACAGGTGGGTCCTGGTGGTGACAGATGGGGCGTGGTTGGGCCTGGTGGCGACAGATGGGGGCCCGGTGGCGACAGTTGGGGGCCCGGTGGCGACAGATGGGGGCCCGGTGGCGACAGATGGGGGCCCGGTGGCGACAGATGGGGGCCCGGTGGCGACAGATGGGGGCCCGGTGGCGACAGACGGGGGCCCGGTGGCGACAGATGGGGCATGGTTGGGCCTGGTGGCGACAGACGGGGACCAGTGGTGACAGATGGGGTGTGCTGGCGACAAATGCGGCCTGGTGGGACCCGGTGGAGACAGGTGGGTACTGGTGGCGACAGATGGGGCCTGGTTGGGCCTGGTGGCGACAGATGGGGCGTGGTTGGGCCTGGTGGTGACAGATGGGGCCTGGTGGTGACAGATGGGGCCCGGTGGCGACAGATGGGGTGTGGTTGGGCCTGGTGGTGACAGATAGGGACCGGTGGCGACGGATGGGGTGTGCTGGCGACGAATGAGGCCTGGTGGGACCCGGTGGAGACAGGTGGGTACGGGTGGCGACAGATGGGTATCGGTGGCGATAGTTGTGGACTGATGGGGCCAGGTGGCGACGGACGGGGCCTAGTGGCGACGGACGGGGCCCGGTAGCGACAGATGGGGCCCGGTGGCGACAGATGGAGAGTTCTGGCAACGGATGTGGTGTGGTTGGGCCTGGTGGAGACAGGTGGAGACAGGTGGGGACCGGTGGCGTCTGATGGGTACTGGTGGCGTCCGACGGGGCCTAGTGGCGACAGGAGACGACTGGTGATGACAGGTGGGGCCTGGTGGTGACAGATGGGGCCTGGTTGGAACTGGTCGTGACAGATGGGGCCTGGTAGGGACTGGTGGAGACAGATGGGGACTGCTGGCAACAGATGGGGACCGGTGGCGAGGGATGGGGACCGGTGGCGATAGTTGGGGATTGGTGGTGACAGGTGGGTCCTGGTGACGACAGGTGGGTCCTGGTGGGGCAGGATGGGGCCTGGTGGAGACAGGTGGGGCATGGTGGCGACAAATGGGGACTGGTGGTGACAGGTGGGTCCTGGAGACAGGTGGGGACCGGTGGCGACAGGTGTGGACCGGTGGGACCCGGTGGAGACAGGTGGGTCGTGGTGGCGACAAGTGGGGCCTGGTTGGGCCTGGTGGTGACGGATGGGGCCCGGTGGAGACAGGTGGGGCCCGGTGGAGACATGTGGAGACAGGTGGAGACCGGTGGCGACAGGTGGAGACCGGTGGTGATATTTGGGGACTGATGGGGACTTGTGGTGACAGATGGGGCCCGGTGGCGACAGGTGGGGACCGGTGGGGACAGATGGGGACTGGATGTGATAGTTGGCGACTGGTGGCAACAGGTAGGACCTGGTGGTGATAGTTGGGGACTGATGAGGACTGGTGGCAACAGATGGGGACCGGTGAGATCCGGTGGCGACAGGTGGGTCCTGGTGGCGACAGGTGGGTCGTGGTGGTGACAGATGGGGTGTGGTTGGGCCTGGTGGCAACAGATGGGGCCCGGTGGCGACAGATGGGGATGTTGGCGACAGATGGGGACCGGTGGCGACAGATGGGGACCGGTGGCGACAGATGGGGACTGATGGGGCCCGGTGGCGACAGATGGTGATGTTGGCGACAGATGGGGCCCGGTGGCGACAGATGGGGACCCGATGACGACTAATGGGGACCGGTGGCATCTCATGGGGACTGGTGCCGACGGATGGGGCCAGGTGGCGACCGACGGGGCCTGGTGGCGACAGGAGACGACTGGTGATGACAGGTGGGGCATGGTGGCAACAGATGGGGCCTGGTTGGAACTGGTTGTGACAGATGGGGCCTGGTAGGGACTGGTGGAGACAGATGGGGACTGCTGGCAACAGATGGGGGCCGGTGGCGACGGATGGGGACCGGTGGCGATAATTGGAGACTGGTGGAGACAGGTGGTGACAGGAGGGTCCTAATGGCGACAGGTGGGTCCTGGTTGGGCCGGTTGGCGACTGATGGGGCCTGGTGGTGACGGATGGGGCCCGGTGGGGACTGGTGGAGACAGGTGGGGCATGGTGGTGACAAATGGTGACCTGTGGCGACTGATGGGGCCTGGTGGAGACAGGTGGGGCCTGGTGGGGCCCGGTGGAGACAGGTGGGGACCGGTGGGGACAGGTGGGGACAGGTGGGGACCGGTGGAGACCGGTGGGCACAGGTGGGGACCGGTGGGGACCGGTGGGGACCGGTGGCGACAGGCGGGGACCGGTGGAGCCCGGTGGAGACAGGTGGGGCCCGGTGGAGACAGGTGGGGCCCGGTGGAGACAGGTGGCGACAGGCGGGGACCGGTGGCAGATGGGGACCGGTGGCCACAGATGGGGACTGATGGGGTCTGGTGGCGACCGGTGGGGACCGGTGTTAGATGGGGACTGATGGCGACGGACGCGGCCTGTTGGCGACGGACGGGGCCTGGCGGCGACTGGTGGAGACAGGTGGGGCCAGGTGGTGACAGTTGGGGCCTGGTTGGGCCTGATCGTGACAGATGGGACCTGCTGCCGATAGATGGGGACCGTTGGGGACTGGTGGAGATAGATGGGGACTGCTGGCAACAGTTGGGGACCGGTGGCGACGGATGGTGTCCGGTGGAGACAGGTGGGGCCTGGTGGCAAATGGTGGGGACCGGTGGGACCAGGTGGTGACAGATGGGTCGTGGTGGTGACTGGTGGGGTGTGGTTGGACCTGGTGGCGACAGATGGGGCCCGGTGGCGACAGATGGGGACTGGTGGAACAGATTGAGACCCGGTGGCGACTGATGGGGACCGTTGCCGACGGACGGGGCCTGGTGGCGACGGACGGGGCCTGGTGGCGACGGACGGGGCCTGGTGGCGACAAATGGGGCCTGGTTGGACTTGGTCGTGAAAGATGGGGCCTGGTGGCGACAGATGGGGCCCGGTGGCGACGGATGGGGACCAGTGGCAACGGATGGGGATTGGTGGGTCCTGGTGGTGACAGGTGGGTCCTGGTGATGACAGGTGGGTCCTGGTGACGACAGGTGGGTCCTGGTGACGACAGGTGGGTCCTGGTGGGGCGGGACGGGGCCTGGTGGGGACTGGTGGAGACAGGTGGGGCATGGTGGCGACAAATGGGGACTGGTGGCGACAGGTGGGTCCTGGAGACAGGTGGGGACCGGTGGCGACAGATGGGGACCGGTGGGACCCGGTGGAGACAGGTGGATCGGGGTGGCGACAAGTGGGGCCTGGTTGGGCCTGGTGGCGAAAGATGGGGACCGGTGGAGACAGGTGGGGCCCGGTGGAGACATGTGGAGACAGGTGGAGACCGGTGGCGACAGGTGGAGACCGGTGGCGACAGGTGGGGACTGGATGTGATAGTTGGCGACTGGTGGCAACAGGTAGGACCTGGTGGTGATAGTTGGGGACTGATGAGGACTGGTGGCGACAGATGGGGACCGGTGAGATCCGGTGGAGACAGGTGGGTCCTGGTGACGACAGGTGGGTCGTGGTGGTGACAGATGGGGTGTGGTTGGGCCTGGTGGCAACAGATGGGGCCCGGTGGCGACAGATGGGGATGTTGGCGACAGATGGGGACCGGTGGCGACAGATGGGGACCGGTGGCAAGAGGTGGGGACTGGATCTGATAGTTGGCGACTGGTGGCAACAGGTAGGACCTGGTGGTGATAGTTGGGGACTGATGAGGACTGGTGGCGACAGATGGGGACCGGTGAGATCCGGTGGAGACAGGTGGGTCCTGGTGGCGACAGGTGGGTCGTGGTGGTGACAGATGGGTGTGGTTGGGCCTGGTGGCAACAGATGGGGCCCTGTGGTGACAGATGGGGATGTTGGCGACAGATGGGGACCGGTGGCGACAGATGGGGACCGGTGGCGACAGATGGGGACCGGTGGCGACGGATGGGGACCGGTGGGGACCGGTGGCGACAGGTGGGGACCGGTGGCGACAGGTGGGGACCGGTGGCGACAGGTGGGGACCGGTGGCGATAGGTGGGGACCGGTGGCGACAGGTGGGGACCGGTGGCGACAGGTGGGGACCGGTGGCGACAGGTGGGGACTGGATGTGATAGTTGGCAACATGTGGCAACAGGTGGGGCCCGGTGGTGATAGTTGGGGACTGATGGGGTCTGGTGGCGACAGATGGGGACCGGTGGGACCCGGTGGAGACAGATGGGTCGTGGTGGCGACAGGTGGGTCCTGGTTGGGCCTGGTGGTGACGGATGGGGCCCGGTGGGGACTGGTGGAGACAGATGGGGCATGGTGGCGACAAATGGTGACCGGTGGCGACAGGTGGGGGCCGGTGGCGACAGGTGGGGACCGGTGGCGACCGGTGGGGACAGGTGGGGACCGGTGGCGACAGGTGGGGACCGGTGGCGACAGGTGGCGACAGGTGGGGACCGGTGGCGACAGAGGTGGACTGGTGGGTCGTGGTGGTGTCAGATGGGATGTGGTTGGGCCTGCTGGTGACAGATGGGTTCCGATGGCGACAGATGGAGCCCGGTGGCAACAGATGGGGATCGTTGGCGACAGATGGGGACTGGTGGTGATAGTTGGGGACTGGTGGAGACAGATGGGGACCCGATGACGACTGATGGGCATCGGTGCCGACGGACGGGGCCTGGTGGCGACGGGTGGGGCCTGGTGGCGACGGGTGGGGCCTGGTGGCGACGGGTGGGGCTTGGTGGCGACAGGAGACGTCTGTTGATGACAGGTGGGACCTGGAGGTGACAGATGGGGCCTGGTTGGAACTGGTCGTGACAGATGGGGCCTGGTGGAGACAGATGGGGACTGCTGGCAACAGATGGGGACCGGTGGCGACGGATGGGGACCGGTGGAGACAGGTGGGTCCTGGTGGCGACAGGTGGGTCCTGGTGGCGACAGGTGGGTCCTGGTGGAGACAGGTGGGTCCTGGTGGAGACAGGTGGGGACTGATGGGGCCTGGTGGCGACAGGCGGGGACCAGTGGCAGATGGGGACCGGTGGCGACAGATGGGGACTGATGGGGTCTGGTGGCGACCAGCGGGGACCGGTGGCAGATGGGGACTGGTGGCGACAGGAGACGACTGTTGATGACAGGTGGGGCTTGGTTGGAACTGGTCGTGACAGATGGGGCCTGGTGGTGACAGATGTGGCCCGGTAGGGACTGGTGGAGACAGGTGGGGACCGGTGGCGACAGATGGGGACTGGTGGACACAGGTGTGTCCTGGTTGGGCCTGGTGCGCCTGATGGGACCTGGTGGTGACAGGTGGTTCCTGGTGGCGAAAGGTGGGGACCGGTGGCGAAAGATGGAGACTGATGGGGCCTGGTGGCGACAGGCGGGGACCGGTGGCGACGGGTGGGGACCGGTGGCGACGGGTGGGGCCCGGTGGCGACAGGTGGGGCCCGGTGGCGACAGGTGGGGCCCGGTGGCGACTGATTGGGACCCAATTGCGATTGATGAGGACCGGTGCCGATGGATGGGGCCTGGTTGGACTTGGTCGTGACAAGATGGGGCCTGGTGGGGACTGGTGGAGACAGATGGGGACTGCTGGCAACGGATGGCAACCGGTGACGACGGATGGCGACAGGCGGGGACCGGGGCAGATGGGGACCGGTGGCGACAGGCGGGGACCGGGGCAGATGGGAACTGGATGTGATAGTTGGCAACTGGTGGGGCCTGGTGGTGATAGTTGGAGACTGATGGGGCCCGGTGGTGACTGGTGGAGACAGATGGGGCATGGTGGCGACAGGTGGGGACCGGTGGCGACAGGTGGGGACCGGTGGAACCCGGTGTAGACAGGTGGGACCTGGTGGCGACAGGTAGGGGCCCGGTGGCGACAGGTGGGGGCCCGGTGGCGACAGGTGGGGGCCGCTGGCGACAGGTGGGGGCCGCTGGCGACAGGTGGGGGCCGCTGGCGACAGGTGGGGGCCGGTGGCGACAGGTGGGGACTGGATGTGATAGTTGGCAACATGTGGCAACAGGTGGGGCCCGGTGGTGATAGTTGGGGACTGATGGGGTCTGGTGGCGACAGATGGGGACCGGTGGGACCCGGTGGAGACAGATGGGTCGTGGTGGCGACAGGTGGGTCTTGGTTGGGCCTGGTGGCGACGGATGGGGCCCGGTGGGACCTGGTGGAGACAGGTGGGACCTGGTGGAGACAGGTGGGACCTGGTGGGACCCAGTGGAGACAGGTGGGTCCTGGTGGCGACACTTGGGTCCTGGTGGTGACAGATCGAGCATGGTCGGGCCTGGTGGCGACAGATGGGGACCTGTGGAGACAGATGAGTACCCGTGGTGATAGGTGGGGACTGATGGGGACCGGTGGCGACAAATGGGGACCGTTGGTGGCAGATGGGTCCTGGTGGCGACAGGTGGGGACCGGTGGCGACGGATGGGGCCCGGTGGCGATGGATGGGGCCCGGTGGCATCAGACGGGGCCCGGTGGCGTCAGACGGGGCCCGGTGGCGTCAGGCGGGGCCCGGTGGCGTCAGGCGGGGCCCGGTGGCGTCAGGCGGGGCCCGGTGGCGTCAGGCGGGGCCCGGTGGCGTCAGACAGTTTCCTCATTTCCCCTTCCCCCACCTCATCCTAGTTTCTCCGGACTTGTCCGACCTGCCCAGCTCCTTTTCCACCTATCCACTCCACCCTCTCCTCCCTGACCTATCACCTTCATCTCCTCCCCCACTGACCTATTGTACTCTATGCTACTCTATCCCTACCCCCACCCTCCTCTAGCTTATCTCTCCACGCTTCAGGCTCTCTGCCTTTATTCCTGATGAAGGGCTTTTGCCCGAAACGTCGATTTTGCCTGTCCTCGGATGCTGCCTGAATTGCTGTGCTCTTCCAGCACCACTGATCCAGAATCTGGTTTCCAGCATCTGCAGTCATTGTTTTTACCGGCGTCAGACGGGGCCTAGTGGTGACAGACGGGGCCTGTTGCGGGAGATGGCTCTTGGTGGCGACTGGTGGAGACAGATGGGGCCTGGTAGTGACAGATGGGGCCAGGTTGGGCCTGGACGTGACAGATGGGGCCTGGTGGCGATAGATGGGGACTGGTGGGGACTGGTGGACATAGATGGGGACTGCTGGCAACAGTGGGGGACCGGTGGCGACGGATGGGGTCTGGTGGAGACAGGTGGGGCCTGGTTGCGATTGTTGGGGACCGGTGGGACCTGGAGGAGACAGGTGGGTCGTGGTGGCGACTGGTGGGTCCTGGTGGTGACAGATGGGAAGTGGTTGGACCTGGTGACGACAGATGGGGCCCGGTGGCGACAGATGGGGACCCGATGGCGACTGATGGGGACTGTTGGAGACGGATGGGGCCCGGTGGCGACGGACGGGGCCCGGTGGCGACGGACGGGGCCCGGTGGCGACGGGTGGGGACCGGTGGCGACCGGTGGGGACCGGTGGCGACGGGTGGGGACCGGTGGCGACGGGCGGGGACCGGTGGCGACGGGCGGGGACCGGTGGCGACGGGCGGGGACCGGTGGCGACAGACGGGGCCTGGTGGCGACAGACGGGGCCTGGTGGCGACAGGAGACGACTGTTGGAGACAGGTGGGGCCTGGTGGCAACAGATGGGGCCTGTTTGGACTTGGTCGTGACAGATGAGGCCTGGTGGCGACAGATGGTGCCCGGTGGGGACTGGTGGAGACAGATGGGGACTGCTGGCGACGGATGGGGACCGATGGTGACGGATGGGGACCGGTGGTGATAGTTAGGGACTGGTGGAGACAGATGGGGACCAGATGATGACCGATGGGGACCGGTGCCGACGGATGGGGTCAGGTGGCGACTGACGGGGCCTGGTGGCGACAGGAGACGACTGGTGGAGACAGGTGGGGCGTGGTTGGACCTGGTCGTGACAGGTGTGGCCTGGTGGCGACAGATGGGGCCCGCTAGGGACTGGTGGGGACATATGGGCCTGCTGGCAAAAGATGGGGACCGGTGGCGAGGGATGGGGACCGGTGGCGAGGGATGGGGATTGGTTTGAGACAGGTGGTGACAGGTGGTCCTGGTGGCGACAGGTGGGTCCTGGTTGGGCCTGGTGGCGACTGATGGGGACCCGATGGCGACAGATGGGGACCCGATGGCGACTGATGGGGACCCGATGGCGACTGATGGGGACTGTTGGAGACTGATGGGGACTGATGGGGACCGGTGCCGACGGATGGGGCCTGGTGGCGACAGACGGGGCCAGGTGGCGACAAATGGTGACCTGTGGCGACTGATGGGGACCAATGGTGACAGATGGGGACCGGTGGTGACGGATGGGGCCGGGTGGAGACAGGTGGGGCTAGGTGGCAACAGATGGTGACCGGTGGCGACAGGTGGGGACCGGTGGGACCCGGTGGAGTCAGGTGGGTCCTGGTGGCAACAGGTGGGTCATGGTGGCGACAAGTGGGGCACGGTGGCGACAGGTGGGGACTGGTGGCAACAGCTGGGGCCTGGAGGTGATAGTTGGGGACCGGTGGCGACAGAAGGGGATCAGTGGCGACAGATGGGGCCTGGTAGTGACAGATGGGGCCTGGTAGTGACAGATGGGGCCTGGTGGCGACCGATGTGGACCAGTGGTGACAGATGGGGCCTGGTGGTGACAGATGGGGCGTGGTTGGGGCTGGTGGCGACAGATGGGGACCGGTGGTGACAGATGGGGCCTGGTGGTGATAGATGGGGACTGCTGGCGGCGGATGGGGCCTGGTGGGACCCAGTGCAGACAGGTGGGTCCTGGGGGCGACAGGTGGGTCCTGGTGGTGACAGATGTGGCCCGGTGGCGACAGATGGGGCCCGGTGGTGATAGTTGGGGACTGATGTGGCCTGGTGGTGACAGATGGGGACGGGTGGTGATAGTTGGGGACTGATGGGGCCTGGTGGTGACAGATGGGGCCTGGTAGCGACAGATGGGGCACGGTGGAGACAGATGGGTAGCGGTGGTGATAGTTAGGGACTGATGGGGCCTGGTGGCGACAGGAGGTGACTGGTGGAGACAGATAGGGTCTGGTGGCGACAGATGGGGCCTGGTGGCGACAGGTGGGTCCTGGTGGCGACAGGTGGGTCCTGGTGGCGACAGGTGGGTCCTGGTGGCGACAGGTGGGTCCTGGTTGGGCCTGGTCATGACAGATGGGGCCTGGTGGCGACCGATGTGGACCGGTGGGGACTGGTGGAGACAGATGGGGACTGCTGGCAACAGATGGGGTCCGGTGGCGATGGATGGGGTCCGGTGGAGACAGGTGGTGACAGGTGGGGAGTGATGGAGACAAGTGGGGCTTGGTGGCGACAGGTGGGGCCTGGTTGTGCCTGGGGGAGACAGATGGGGCCCGGTGCCGACAGGTGGCGACCGGCGGGGCCTGGTGGCGACGGGCGGGGCCTGGTGGCGACAGGCGGGGCCTGGTGGTGACGGGCGGGGCCTGGTGGGACCTGGTGGATGCAGGTGGGGTCTAATGGGGACTGGTGGAGACAGGTTTGGACCGGTGGCGACAGAAGGGAGAGGGGGGGGGGCAACAAAGAGGGATTGGTGGCGACTGACGGGGACAGAGGGGGACTGATGAGGATAGAACGGGAATGATGGAGACTGGTGGGGACAGAGGGAGACTGCGGGGACAGATGGGGAGAGAAAGGGACACAGGGAGACAGAGGGAGACGGATGGTTCTTGTGGCGACTGATGGGGATGGGTGGGGACAGAGGGCGACTGGCGGTGACTGATAGGGTGAGAAGGAGACAGGAGGGGGACAAATGGTTCTGATGGGGACTGGTGGGGGCACATGGAGACTGGTGGGGGATTGGAGGGGACACATGTGGACTGGTGGGGACACGGAGGCTGGTGGGGACACGGAGGCTGGTGGGGATAATGATTCTAATGGGGACAGATGCGGACCGGTGGGGACACAAGGGGACATGGGACAGAGGGGAACAGATGGGGACACATGGGAACAAACGGGGACCAGGGGGAACTGGTGGGGACTAGTGTGGAAAGATGGGCTCTGGTGGGTACGGACGGGACCGGGTGGGGACTGAATTGAACAGATGAAGTCTGCTGGGGACAGTTGGGGACTGATGGGGACGGGTGGGGACAGAAGGGGGCAGAAGAGGACGGGTGAGGGGCGGGGGGGGGGTTGGATGAGGGGCTGGGAGGTTCGATGAGGGGCTGGGAGGTTCAATGAGGGAGAGGGGGGACGATGATGGGGAGAGGGGGGACGATGATGGGGAGAGGGGGGACGATGATGGGGAGGGGGGGACGATGATGGGGAGAGGGGGGACGATGATGGGGAGAGGGGGGACGATGATGGGGAGAGGGGGGACGATGATGGGGAGAGGGGGGACGATGATGGGGAGAGGGGGGGGGAGGGCGACGGGGGGGGCGGAGGCGACGGGGGGGGCGGAGGCGACGGGGGGGGGGCGGAGGCGACGGGGGGGGCGGAGGCGACGGGGGGGGCGGAGGCGACGGGGGGGGCGGAGGCGACGGGGGGCCGGAGGCGACGGGGGGGGGCGGAGGCGACGGGGGGGGCGGAGGCGACGGGGGGGGCGGAGGCGACGGGGGGGGCGGAGGCACGGGGGGGGAAGGAGACGGGGGGGGAAGGAGACGGTGGGGGAAGGAGACGGGGGGGGAAGGAGACGGGGGGGGGAAGGAGACGGGGGGGGGAAGGAGACGGGGGGGGGGAAGGAGACGGGGGGGGAAGGAGACGGGGGGGGAAGGAGACGGGGGGGGAAGGAGACGGGGGGGAAGGAGACGGGGGGGGAAGGAGACGGGGGCGCAGGAGACGGGGGGGGAAGGAGACGGGGGGGGGGAGGAGACGGGGGGGGGGAGGAGACGGGGGGGGAGGAGACGGGGGGGAAGGAGACGGGGGGGGGGAAGGAGACGGGGGGGGGGAAGGAGACGGGGGGGGAGGAGACGGGGGGGGAGAAGGAGACGGGGGGGGGGGAAGGAGACGGGGGGGGGGGAAGGAGACGGGGGGGGGGGAAGGAGACGGGGGGGGGGAAGGAGACGGGGGGGGGGGGAAGGAGACGGGGGGGGGGGGGAAGGAGACGGGGGGGGGGAAGGAGACGGGGGGGGAGGAGACGGGGGGGGGAGAAGGAGACGGGGGGGAAGGAGACGGGGGGGAAGGAGACGGGGGGGAAGGAGACGGGGGGGAAGGAGACGGGGGGGGGGAAGGAGACGGGGGGGGAAGGAGACGGGGGGGGAAGGAGACGGGGGGGGAAGGAGACGGGGGGGGGAAGGAGACGGGGGGGGAAGGAGACGGGGGGGGAAGGAGACGGGGGGGGGAAGGAGACGGGGGGGGAAGGAGACGGGGGGGAGGGAGGAGACGGGGGGGAGGGAGGAGACGGGGGGGGGAGGAGACGGGGGGGAGGGAGGAGACGGGGGGGGAGGAGACGGGGGGGGAGGAGACGGGGGGGGAGGAGACGGGGGGGGAGGAGACGGGGGGGGGAGGAGACGGGGGGGGAGGAGACGGGGGGGGAGGAGACGGGGGGGGAGGAGACGAGGGGGGAGGAGACGGGGGGGGAGGAGACGGGGGGGGGAGGAGACGGGTGGGGGAGACGGGGGTGGAAGGAGACGGGGGTGGAAGGAGACGGGGGGGAAGGAGACGGGGGGGAAGGAGACGGGGGGGAAGGAGACGGGGGGGAAGGAGACGGGGGAGGGAGGACGGGGGGAGAGATTAGGGTGGGAGGAGGCGGGTTGGAATCACTGAACAAAGTTCAGTGAGAGACAGTTTTGGGAGGGATGGTTTAGAGTGACTGGAGAAGGTGACAGCGATAGGGAGGGTTGGAGTGTCTGGCGGAGGTGACAGTGATCGGGAGGGATGGTCTGTTTGGGGGAGGTGACAGTGATAGGGAGGGTTGGCATGTTTGGAGGAGGTGACAGTGATAGGGAGGGTTGGAGTGTCTGGAGAAGGTGACAGTGATAGGGAGGGTTGGAGTGACTGGAAGAGGTGACAGTGAGAGGGAGGGTTGGAGTGTTTGGAGGAGGTGACAGTAATAGGAAGGGTTGGCGTGTTTGGAGGAGGTGTCAGTGATAGGGAGGGTTGGAGTGTCTGGATGAGGTGACTGTGAGAGGGAGGGTTGATGTTACTGGAGGAGTTAACAGTGATAGGGACTGATGGAGTGGTTGGAGAAGGTGATTGTGATAGGGAGGGTTGGAGTGATTCGAGGAGGTGACAGTGATAGGGAGAGATGGAGTGTGTGGAGGAGGTGACAGTGATAGGGAGGGTTGGAGTGTGTGGAGAAGGTGACAGCGATAGGGAGGGATGGAGTGTTTATAGGAGGTGACAGTGATAGGAAGGGATGGTCTGTTTGGAGGAAGTGACAGTGATAGGGAGGAATGGAGTGTGTGGAGGAGGTGACAGTGATAGGGAGGGTTGGTCTGTTTGGAGGAGGTGACAGTGATAGGGAGTGTTGGAGTATTTGGAGGAGGTGACAGTGATAGGGAGGGTTTGTCTGTTTGGAGGAGGTGACAGTGATAGGGAGGGTTGGAGTGCTTGGAGGAGGTGACAGTGATAGGGAGGTTTGGAGTGTTTGGAATTGGTGACAGTGATAGGGAGGGTTGGAGTGTTTGGAGGAGGTGACAGTGATAGGGAGGGTTGGAGTGTTTGGAGGAGGTGACAGTGATAGGGAGTGTTGGAGTAGGTGCCAGTGATAGGGAGGGATGGAGTGTGTGGAGGAAGTGACAGTGATAGGGAGGGATGGAGTCTGTGGAGGAGGTGACAGTGATAGGGAGGGTTGGAGTGTGTGGAGGAGGTGACAGTGATAGGGAGGGTTGGAGTGTGTGGAGGAGGTGACAGTGATAGGGAGGGTTGGAGTGTGTGGAGGAGGTGACAGTGATAGGGAGGGTTGGAGTGTGTGGAGGAGGTGACAGTGATAGGGAGAGATGGAGTGGCTGGAGGAGTTTAAACAGATCGGGACGGCTTTGATGTTCACCCAAGGTGAAATACATAGGGAGGGCTGTACAGACACAAGAATTTGAAAGCCTGTGGAGGAGGCTGGGTGTTACGAGCAGGGAAAGGAATAGTGTGTGTCAGAGGGAGCATAAAGTAAGTCTGAGTGATGTTTGTGAGGGAGGCCACACATATGAATGGAATAAATTGACAGCACATACCTCAGGCACCTGTAATGATGAAACCCTCATTTGAAGACGACTGGAAGAAATAACAGTAAACTGTCACAGAAATTTAAAATACTCATTATTAAAGGTAGCGCAGGTTGGACAATGGCAAAGAGATTGTCATGGAGGACAGGGATTCAGATCCACAGTAAAGAGATCACACCAGGGCCGAACCAATGAACCACAGCAAAACAAATTAACTATTGAATTATAGATGAATGCCCAAAAATATTCACCTCTGAATCAGTGTCATTGTACTTCAATGTAAACTCTCTGGCTGGAGCTTGTAGCTGAGAAGTTAGCACAGAACTGGCATCAGAGAAACACTTCAGTTTTCATTAATTCCACTACTCTGTAAAATGAGATGACAAAAGAAACATGTTGAGAGACATTCAGAATAAACAAATGTATCTCTTGGCTTGAGTGTTAAATATCCACCTGTTAAAGGAGTTTCCAAAATCTAACACCATCTGTTCAGGACAGGAATTTACAAAATGATTTGAAAGATCTAGTATTTTAATGACAAGGTTATGTTGTAGAGATGATTTGAGAGACTTGATAGATGCATCCAATTTTAAGATGTTTTTCTAAACGCTAATTTTGTTCTTCCAAAGATTATTTGGATAGCAGAAGAATAGAATACAGGCAAGAGAAAATTATTAATGAACAGAATTAACCTTCTGTGTTAATCTCCTCAATGGCGGGGTACCTACCCAGCATTCCCCGCGGTGGTGAATACCCTCTATACTCACTACAGGCGAGGGCGGCGCAGCCGCAGTGCCGGGTTTGTCTCCGTGGGAAATGGGAAGAGACGCGCTTTTCCAGACGGTAAGGCTGCAGGAGCTGGACAGAGGGATTCAGACCGAGAATAAACCCTTCCAGAGAGAAGCGAGCACCTTGAAAAATAACTTGTGGGTAAATGTTTTGCATTTCCGAGGTGAACAGCCGCCATCTTGGCCGGGAATGTGGACGCATGCGCAGAGGGATACGTGACGTCACGGGGCGGGGCCTGAGGGTGATTCATGCAGATGCTGAAAACCTGAGACAAGAATCATAGAGATGTCCAGCCTGGATACAGAGCCTTCGGTCCAACCCGTCCATACCGACCAGATATCCCAACCCAATCCAGTCCCACCCGCCAGCGCCCGGCCCATATCTCTCCAAACCCTTCCTATTCATATACCCATCCAAATGCCTCTTAAATGCTGCAATTGTACCAGCCTCCACCACTTCCTGTACCACTCTGTGCGTGCAAATGTTGCCCCTTAGGTCTCTTTTATATATTTCCCCTCTCACCCTAAACCTCTGCCCTCTCGTTCTGGACTCCCCCACCCCAGGGAAAAGACTTTGTCTATTTATCCTTTCCATACCCCTAATGGGTGGCACGGTGGCTCAGTGGTTAGCACTGCTACCTCACAGCGCCAGAGACCTGGGTTCAACTCAGGCGACTGACTGTGTGGAGTTTGCATGTTCTCCCCGTGTCTGCGTGGGTTTCCTCCGGGTGCTCCGGTTTCCTCCCACAGTCCAAAGATGTGCAGGTCAGGTGAATTGGCCATGCCAAATTGCCTGTCGTGTGAGGTAAGGGGTAAATGTAGGGGTATGGGTGGGTTGCGCTTCGGCGGGTCAGCGTGGACTTGTTGGGCCGAAGGGCCTGTTTCCACACTGTAAGTAATCTAATCAATGATTTTGTAAACCTCTATGAGGTCACCCCTCAATCTCCGTCACTCCAGTGAAAACAGCCCCAGACTGTTCAGCTTCTTCCTGTCGCTCAAATGCTGCAACCCTGGCAACATCCTTGTAAATCTTTTCTGAACCCTTTCAAGTTTCACAACATCTTTCCGATAGGAAGGAGACCAGAATTGCAGACAATATTCCAACAGTGGCCTAACTGATGTCATGTACAGCCGCAACATGACCTCCCAACTCCTGTGCTCAATACTCTGACCAATAAAGGAAAGCATACCAAACGCCTTCTTCACTATCCTATCGACCTGTGACTCCACTTTCAAGGAGCTATGAACCTGCACTCCAAGGTCTCTTTGTTCATCAACACTCCCTAGGACCTTACCATTAAGTGTATAAGTCCTGCTAAGATTTGCTTTCCCAAAATCCAGAACCTTGCATTTATCCGAATTAAACTCCATCTGCCATTTCTCAGCCCATTGGCCCATCTGGTCAAGATCTGTTGTAATCTGAGGTAACTTTCTTCGCTGTCCACTACACCTCCAATTTTGGTGTCATCTACAATCTTACTTACTGTACCTCTTATGCTCACATCCAAATCAAATCAGAAAGTGCTGGGGGAAGTCAGCAGGTCTGGCAGAGAAACAGAGTGAACCATTCCAGTCCTGTGTGCATCTCCTTCAGAACCCATTGCCTGGGTGGTGCAGTGTCCTGGGCGATAGCTTTATAACAGCTTCACCCCCAGGTGATCTTTGAAACAAACAGCAGTCTACTTGAATACCTGGAGTTTTCTGCAGGTGACATTTTTAACCAACCTGTTCAGACGTGTCATGTCCCACTTGTGAAGTAGGTGGGACTTGAGAAGCCAGGCCTTGTTAGTTTGAGGGGAGTTCCTCAGGATGGAGTCTCAGGGTCAATCATTTTCAGCTGCTTTGTCAATCACTTTCCCTTCAGCAGCAGGATTGTTGGTTGACAATTCGACAATATTCAGCATCATTTTCAACTGCTCCGATACTGATGGAGCGCATATCCATATGTTCAGGTTGTAAGTTTGCTCACTGAACTGGTAGGTTTGTTCTCATTGAGAACAATCTTACAACCTGAACCTCACCGTAGCTAAAAAAAACGCACATCCATATCTAGCAAGACCTGGCCAGCATCTAAAATCTGCACAAGTGGCAAGTAACAGTTGTATCACATCCGAGCCCGGCAAAGCCCATCATCAACAAGAGAATATCCGAGTATCCCTTGTTGACATTCCACAGCAATAGCATTATTGAATACTCCATGAGCAGCATTCCGGGGGTGTAATATTGACCAGAAACTGAACAGGACTAACCATACAACTACAGTTGATACAAGATCAGGGCAGATGCAAAAAGTCTTGCAGTGCTCAACTCCCCTCCTGCCTGCCCACCTTACACGATGTAAGTCAGGTGTGATACGGAATCCTCTCCACTTGCCTGGCTGAATGCTGCTTCAACAACACAAGAAGCTCATCAACATGTGGGACAAAACAGCTCTCTTGATTGCCAACAACCTTCCCCATTCCCTTTCTTCCCCATTGATGTACAGCAGCAGCAAAGGGGATCATCTCTTGTGTAACATCCTTCCGGGTCGGGGGCTGTGCTGTCCACCAGTTGGCAAGGTACATCCCACAACAGGATTGCACCTCAGGACACACAATGTCTCAGAGATATTGGAACAACAACCTGATTTATTCAGGAAGGTTCCTTTTTGCTTTTGATTGTGCTTTTTGCATCTTTTGATATGATTGGATCATTTGTTTGGGAGGAAGTGTAGAATAGAGGGAGGATGTCTTTCTGAAATTGGATTTGTTTGTTCTGAGATTTTACTCTGTATGCACGACGATAATATTTGAAAATCATTTCACTGAGAAATAGATTGAAAGAATTGAAGATGAGTGAGTCAAATCAAACATGATATATAGATCCAAAAGAGGCACTTAATTCATTTGGACATAAAGGGAACATGTTTATCTGTTATGTCTGTAAGCAAAGATTTCAAGTAAACAATGTGAGTGGTAAAGTGCCAGCACAGACACACACGCACACACACACAGACACATACACACACACACACATGCTCACACAACAGTGTGTGTTCCACTGAACTGACTCCAGAAATTATTTAACATTATCCAGTTAACATTCTTTAAAAATCCACAGACAGAGAAGCCATAAATATGTTGTGTTTATGAGAAAGGATTCAACAGATTATCCAACTTGGAGATATGTGAGGAGATCAGCACCATGGAAATGTCTGGATTGTGAGAAGGATTGCAAATCCCCAGACCAGCTGGAGACTCACCGACACAGACATTCTGGGGAGAGACTGTTCCCCTGCTCTATGTGTGGGAAGGGATTTACTCTGTCATCCAGCTTCATGTAACACCAGTGGGGTCACACTGACAAGAGACCTTTCCCCTGACTGTGGGGAAAAAAAAAACTTTAAGATAGGTAAAGGTATTAAATTCAATGGTCATAATTTCACACCTTAACGTCCTTCCACCTTTTGCATTCCCAATGCGCCTCCCCCAAGTCCCTCCTCCATACATTTTATCTTATCCTGCTTGGCACACCCTCCTCATTCCTGAAGAAGGGCTTATGCCCAAAACATCGATTCTCCTGCTCCTTTGACGCTGCTTGACCTGCTGCGCTTTTCCAGCAACACATGTTTCAGCTCTGATCTCCAGCATCTGCAGTCCTCACTTTCTGCTAGTTGATTTTAATCTACTGTGAATCCTCTTGCAAGGATGCCTACTTGAAGAAACTCTCCTCCTCCCTCCACAAGGATCTCAGTGAGTCCCTCTCTAACTGCACCCCCCAGGTCATCTCCTCTGCCCTGAAGCTCTTCAGCCACATCCTCAAACAGCAACACAACGCCTGGAGGAAGAGCGCCTCATCTTCTGCCGAGGAACCCTCCAACCACAAGGGATGAATGCAGATTTCTCCAGCTTTCTCATTTCCCCTCTCCCCACCTTATCTCAGTCCCAACCCTCAGACTCAGCACTGCCTTCTTGACCTGCAATCTTCTTCCCGACCTCTCCGCCCCTACACCTCTCCGGCCTATCAACCTCGCCTTAACCTCCTTCCACCTATTGCATTCCCAATGCCCCTTCCCCAAGTCCCTCCTCCCTACCTTTTATCTTAGCCTGCTTGGCACACCCTCCTCATTCCTGAAGAAGGGCTTATGCCCCAAATGTCAATTCTCCTGTTCCTTGGATGCTGCCTGACCTGCTGCGCTTTTCCAGCAACACATTTTTCAGCCATAATTTAACATCAACCCGTTCCCATGGGGGAGAAGGTATTCAGCTGTTCCATGTGTGGGAAGGTATTCACTTGGGGATCCAGCCTAATGTCAGACAAACGTCTTCATCATCGGGAGAGAAGCGTAGTCTGCTCTGTTTGGGAAGGAATAAACTTCCCAGTTCAGCCTAATGTCAACCGTTGAGTTGACGCTGGAGAGAGACCAATCATCTGCTCTGTGTGTGAGAAGGGATTTATTAAATCAGCAAAGCTTCAAATACACGAGCGTGGCCATACTAGAGAGAGAGAGAGAGAGAGAGAGACTGTCCGCCTGCGCTGAGTGTAGGAAGGGACTCACTTAGTCATCTGTACTCAGTGAGCACCAGCACATTCACACCTTTTCCCTGCTCCTTGTGTGGGAAGGGGTTCACTCGGTTCTCCAACCTCAGCAGCTATGGCTTTGTTCACATCAATGAGAGAACACATCAATGCTCTGACTGTGAGAAGAGCTTTATGAGTAGCAATGATTTGATGAAACACCAACAAACACATTGTGGGGAGAGGCCGTTCACCTGCACTGTGTGTAGCAAGGGATTCAATTATTCATCCCCACATGTGAGGCTCCAGTTAAGGGGAATCAGTTTAGCTGAGTTGGCTGTAATGTTGGTTTACAGAGCAGTGTGATGTGGACAGCGTGGGTTCAATTCCCATTACCAGTTTGAGGTTACCATGAAGGACTCTCGTTCTCAAATTCTCCCCTTGTCTGAGGTCCCTCTGGTCAAATCACCATGAGTCGCTTCTCTCAGTAATGAAGAGAGCAGCCCCTGTGGTCTGGTAAGACTATGGTGACACACACATTCCAGTGAGTTAACATGTGACTGTATTCTGCTGTTATTGCATCCAGAACTGAACTGTTTATTTTTTTTTCCCCATTTTTTAACCCCCACACTACCACCTAAGTGCGGTAGTGCTTGTTTTTTTTCCCCAGCACCCATGGTGTGTGTGTGTGCAGGTGTGAGACACAGTGGAAGACACAAAGTGCACGAATCTTTATTCAATTCTGAACTGTGTTTATTTTTTTTTTATTTTTTTTTCTTAACCCCCACACTACCACCTAAGTGCGGTAGTGCTTTTTTTTTTTTCCCCAGCACCCATGGTGTGTGTGTGTGCAGGTGTGAGACACAGTGGAAGACACAAAGTGCACGAATCTTTATTCAATTCTGAACTGTGTTTATTTTTTTTTTATTTTTTTTTCTTAACCCCCACACTACCACCTAAGTGCGGTAGTGCTTTTTTTTTTTCCCCAGCACCCATGGTGTGTGTGTGTGCAGGTGTGAGACACAGTGGAAGACACAAAGTGCACGAATCTTTATTCAATTCTGAACTGTGTTTATTTTTTTTTTATTTTTTTTTCTTAACCCCCACACTACCACCTAAGTGCGGTAGTGCTTTTTTTTTTCCCCAGCACCCATGGTGTGTGTGTGTGCAGGTGTGAGACACAGTGGAAGACACAAAGTGCACGAATCTTTATTCAATTCTGAACTGTGTTTATTCGGTCAACAATAGTTTACTTCATTGGATGTGAATTACCTCTTTAATTGAACTGGTGTTTAATTGTTCAGGTATCAATTACATCAAAAACACAGTTTTTACCCACTGATTTCTCTCCGGTGGGATGAGACCAATAGATTACCATTTCCTGCCCTGTTCTTGGGTCTTTTATTCATTGCAAAGACTTGATTTGTATTTTCACACATTCAGGATTTCTGAATGTGCTTCATAACAACTGAAGTCCTTGTGAGGTGTAGTCACAAGGCCCAGGTCTCACACTTAGAATTTAATGGCACCTGCACGAATTCTCCAATTATTGTTGCCCTGCTTCAATTCCTTCCATTTAGTTGTTCCTTGATACACATCTTCAATGCACGGGTGCCCTGCTGATTTTCTTTTCATTCAGTAATGCACTGAATTGAATCTCCAATTTACCGATGCTTGCAATATTTCTTCTTTTTATTGATTCCCTGGCCCCGATTCCCCAATGGTCTGCTCCAATTTTCCAATATATTGGCACTCCCACCAATTTTCTAATGTAATGGCACTGTGCACCAGATCTCCCATTTATTGTTTCCACCAAATCTCCCATTTACTCCTATCCCTGTACTAATTCTTCCATTTACTGATGCTCGAGCCCAATACCACGATTTCAGGGTGCGCTACTCTAATGCTCCCATTTACTGTTACCATGCACCAATTCTCTAATTTAGCTCCACTGTGAAACAGGTCTCTCATTTACTGATACCCCACACCAATTCTCCAATTCAGTGTTGCTGAGCACCATTTCCCCCAATTACTGACGTCCTGAACAAGTTCTCCACTCCGTTTTGCCTTACACCAATCCTCACACTGACTGATGCTCTCGCCCAGTTTGGGGGCGCCCTACTTTAAATCTCCCAAAAGGTATGGCCCTGCCCCGATTCTCCCATTTAGTGCAACACAGCACAACTCACCCATTCAGTGCTGAACTGCATTCATTCAACCATTATCTGACGCCCAGTTGCAAATTCTCACATTTCCATAAGCACTTTTCTAGTTTTTTCCATTTAGTAGTTCCTTGCAATGATTCTCCAATTTAGTGGAGACCTGCCAGAATTCTTAAATGTAGGCGTGGATACGTTGGACTAAAGGGTCTGTTTCCGTGCTGTACATCTCTAAAGCTGTAATTAGTGCTCCGCTTCCCTGCACCAATTCTCCAATTTACCAATCCTGCACTAATTCGGGAATTTCACCAACTCACCCATTGAGGTTATCCTGCCCCAGTCCTCCCACTTAGAATTTAATGGCACCTGCATGAACTCTCCAATTATTGTTGCCCTGCATCAATTCCTTCCATTTAGTTGTTCCCTGATACACATCTTCAACGTACGGGTGCCCGACTGAATTATTTTCATTTAGTGATGCACTGAACTGAATCTCCAATTTACCGATGCTTGCAACATTTCTTCTTTTGATTGATTCCCTGCCCCTTATTCCGAATTTAGACATGCTCTGCTCCAATTTTCTAATATATTGGCACTCACACCAGTTTTCAAATGTAATGGCACTATGTACCGAATCTCCCATTTATTGTTTCCACCAAATCTCCCATTTACTTATATCCCTGTACTAATTCTTCCATTTGCTGATGCCCGAGTCCGATTCTACCATTTCAGTGTGCACTACTCTAATTCTCCCATTTCCTGTTGCCATGCACCAATTCTCTAATTTAGCTCCACTGTGCACCAGGTCTCTCAGTTACTGATGGCCCGCTCCAATTCAGTGTCGCTCAGCACCATTTCCCCCAATTACTGACGTCCTGAACAAGTTCTCCACTCAGTTTTGCCTTACACCAATCCTCACACTGACTGATGTCCTCGCCCAATTTAGGGGTGTCCTACTCTCAATGTCCCCAAAGGTATTTTCCTGCCTTGAACTGCTGCCATTTATTTGGTGCAGATAAACCCACAATGATGTAAGGGAGGGGGTTCCAGGATTCGCAACCAATGGCACTTGTGGGACTGAGATGTTTTTCCAAGCCAGGGCCCGGGTGTCCTTGGAGAAGGAGCACGCAGTGTCGACCAACACCCTGGAGTTGTTCAGGGAGAGGTGGGCGCCGCAGGGAGTGGAGTGCATCATTTCTCCCTCCAATTCTATTTTGATTTAGTCCCTCCCCTCCCCTTCACTGTTTTGATCACACAGCACTGTCCCTTGATGTGAAGGGCAGTGCTTGTCACTGGCCACCCGGGTGTTTTCCTATCTTCCTGGTGGTGGAAATTGAATAAAGATTGGTGCACTTTGTGTCTTCCACTGTGTCTCACACCTGCACACACACACACCATGGGTGCTGGGGGAAAAAATAAGCACTACCGCACTAAAGAAAAAAAAGAGAGAAAAAACGAAAAAAAAAAAAAAAAATTTCCAAGCCAGGGTGGGGAGTGGCTTGATGTGGAATTGCCAACTGGTGGTGTTCCCGTGTATCTGCTGTGCTCAGCATTCTACATGATAGTGCCGTGGGTCTGGAAGGAACCTTGGGGAATGTCTCCAGTACATCTTGTCTATGGTACACACTGCTGCTACTGAGTGTCGGTGGTGGAGACAGGGGCTGTTTGTGGCTGTGGTGCTGAGCAAGCTGCACTGCAAGTTTATTCCACCTAATTATGGAGAACACAACTCCTCTCCATCATCATCAATCCATTTCCCAGACGGACACCCAGTGATTACACGGATCTGTTAATTGTCCCAATGACCATGAGGTTGTAACCAGATTGCCCTGTTCCCTGACAATGGGCTGAGGGCCATCCCGCGACTGTTGCACTGTCTCCTGGCCATTCCATGTGTAAAAGCTGGGACTGAGCTGATGGGACACAGACTGTGTTACAGATGGTTACACTCAGGGCACTCTCACTCACTCACTGCGTCACAATCACCGGAGTGACGCAAAGGCGCAAGGGGCTGCGCGGTGACGTCACCCCAGGATGGCCGCCCGCACAGGGGAAGGATTGACAAGGAGGAAGCGGGAGGAGGCAAGAGGTGACTCAGACCAGGGCCGTGAGGAGAGGCAGAGCGGCGCCCTCTGGCGGCCGGGAGGAGGAATCAGCAGCCACAGGAGGGTGGAGCGGATTGGTGGGAAGGAAGATTGACAGGTGGGACAGGTCATGGGGGCGGGGCTGAGCTGGAAGGTTGGAGCTGGGGTAAGGGGGGAGGGGAATGAGGAAATTGGGGAAGTCCACACCCCCCTCCCTCCCTGTCCTCCTGTCCCTGAGGGAGATTTGGACTCAGTACCATGTGGTGGGGCTGCACATGTCATTAACACAGTGGGATCTTGCTGTGCCCTGGGTCTCCTATTGTTGTCCAAACTGTGGGGTGATGGGAAATAAAGCCTCTTTCTCAGTGAGGGGTGGGGTGGGGCAGGGGAAGCCTGGGGACTGGGATCTTGCTGTGCATGAAGACACACACAGTCGAATGGCCGGTCAGTCTCTGCACACACACCCCGTGCCCCCCCACCCCCTCCAGCCCAGGACCTGGGACACAGCGAGGGGTGGGGGTGGTGAGGGAAGGTGGGGGAATTGTACACAATGGAGACACAGTGGGGCTTTTATACAGAGATGGGGGAGTATGGATAGAGGGGATAGAGTATGGATAGTTCGAGGTAGGGGGTAAATGAAGGTGCACAGGGGGAGAAGGGCAATTAGATTGAGGAAAGGGGGGAAAGTGGGTGGGGCTGTAATACTCCAGGAGGGGTGGGAAATTGTGGGTGGGGTCACAAATTAGCCAAAGGTAGGGGAGTTGCAGGGGAATGAGGCAGTAAATGTAGGGGGGAAGAGAAAAATGGGGAAGGGCCAATATCTGGTGGGGGTGTGGATTGGAAAGGTAAATAAATGGGGATGGGCTGGAAATCAACTCCGCCCCAAAGAGGAGGTAGGGGGAGAGACTGATCATGGGGGTATTGGGAATTGTGGTTAGGAATATAATGGGGAAGGCAACAACATTCAGGGGGTGTAAACTTGATAGGGGGAGGTTTACCTAAATCCTTGTCTTGGTGGGTGGGAGGGGTATTGGTGCCTGGGATCTTGCTGTGCAGTGAGACAGTCCCTGAAAAGGTCAGTGAGTGTTTGCAAGTGCTCAGTGTCCCCCCCCCCACCATAAATGGGTGGGTGGGGAGGCAGGAACAAGGGGGGAGGGAGGACGGAGGTGCGTTTCTATGTCTCTCTCACTCTTTTCTACCCCCCTTCTCTCCCTCTCTTCTTTCTCACCTGCCCCTCCTCCTCTCCTCCCCACTCCTTCCTCCCACTCTTCTCTGTTTTCTCCTCCATCACCCTTGCCTTCCCCCCTCCTTCCCTACCCCCTCTCCTTCCCTACCCCCTCTCCTTCCCTACCCCCTCTCCTTCCCTACCCCCTCTCCTTCCCTACCCCCTCTCCTTCACTACCCCCTCTCCTTCCCTAGCACTTGCCTTCCCCTCTACTTGCCCCTTCCCCCTCTCCTTCCCCCCATTCCCCCCTCTCCTTCACCCATTCTCCTCTCTTCTTCCCCCATTCCCCCTCTCCTTCCCCATCCCCTCATTCCCCCTCTCCTTCCCCACCTCTGCCCCCTCCACCCTCTCCTTCCCCTCTACTCCTTCACCCCCTCCTTCCCCCTCCTCACCTTCCGCCCTCTCCTTCCCCACTTCATTTCCCTCCCCTCCTACCAGCCTCTCTGTCACCCCTTCCATCCCTCTCCTTCCAAACCTCTCCTCTCCTCCCCCTCCATCCCCCACTCTTCTCTCTCTGCTTCTCCCCTCCATGTCCCTTACTTTTTCCCCTCTCCTTCCCTGCCAATCGCTTCCCCCCACACTCTGCCCTCTCCTCCCCCCCTCTCCTCCCCCCCTCTCCTCCCCCCCTCTCCTCCCCCCCTCTCCTCCCCCCCTCTCCTCCCCCTCTCTCCTCCCCCCCTCTCCTCCCCCTCTCTCCCCCTCTCTCCTCCCCCTCTCAAACCCCCCTCTCCTTCACCCCCTTCCCCCCTCATTCACCCCTTCCCCCTCTCCTTCAACCCCAATTCTTTCCTCCCTTCCCCCCACTGCTCCCTCTCCTTCCTCTCCCTGCCCCTTCACCCCCTTCCTTCCCCTCTCCTCCGCCCCCTCCTCCCATCCTCTCCTCCGACCCCTCCTCCCACCCTCCTCTCCCAACTCTGCTTCAACCTTCTCTTTCGCCATCTCCTCCCACCCTCTCCTTCCCACTCTTCTTCCTCCCTCTCTCCTCCCCCCTCCTTCAAACCCCCCTCTCCTTCTCCCTTCCTTTTCCCCCTCCCCTTTTCCCTCCTCTCCTTCCAACCCTACTTCCCCTTTCCCACCACTCTCCTTCACCCCGCTCCTTGTCCCCTCTACGTACCCACCTCTCCTTCACCCCTTCCACCGTTCTCCTTCCCCTTCTCATTCCCCCTTCGCCCTTCTCCTTCCACCTATCCTCCCCCACTTCCCCAACTCTCCTTCGCCCACCTCGCCTTCTCCCTTCATCCTCTTCTTCCCCCTCCCCATCTCCTCCTCTCCTTCCCCAATCTCTCCTTCACCCCGCATACTCCCCCTCCTCTACTTCCTCCCCCTCCCTCATTTCCCCCTCTCCTCCACCCCGCCTCCTCCCTCCTTCCCCCTCCTACCACCTTCTACTTCCACCCCTCACCTTTCTCTCCCCTACCTTCCCACATCACCTTTCCGTTCCCCAATTCTTCACGTCACCTTCCCCCCACCTCCCCTCATTCCCCCTCTCCTTCAATCCTCTCCTTTCCCTCTCCCCTCTCCTCCCCTTTGCCTCCCCCTCATTCCCCCGTTCATTCACCCCACTCCTCCCCCTCTCCTTCACCCCTCTCCTCCCCCCTCCTTCACCTCTCTCCTCCCCCACCACGCTTTCCTTCCTCCCTCCCTCCCCCACGTCTCCTTCCCCCACTCCCTTCCCCTCCCTCATTCCCCCACTCCTCCACCCCTCCTTCCCCTCTCCTACCCCTTCTCCTTCCATCCCTCTCCCTTCCCTCCCTTCCCTTCCCACATCTCCTTCCCGTCCCCTCCTTCCCCCACTCCATTCCCCCATACCACGCCCCCACCCTCCTTTCCTCCCCTCTCCTGTTGCGGGACTGTTGTATGGGAGAAGTGTTCACATTTTTGGATCATTGGGATCTACTTCGGGGTAGAAGTGACCTGTACAAGAAGGATGGATTACACCTAAATTGGAAGGGGTCGAATGTACTGGCAGGGAGATTTGCTAGAGCTGCTCGGGAGGATCTAAACTAGTAAGGGGGTGGGACCCAGGGAGATAGTGAGGAAAGATATCAATCTGAGACTGGGACAGTTACGTACAGAAGCGAGTCAAACAGTCAGGGCAGGCAGGGACAAGGTAGCACTAATAAATAAAACTGCATTTATTCCAATGCAAGGGGCCTAACTTGGAAGACAGATGAATTCAGCGCACGGTTAGGAACATGGGACTGTGAAAAAAAAACAATGTACAGCTCAGGAACAGGCCCTTCTGCCCTCCAAGCCTGAGCCGATCCAAATCTACTGTCTAAATCTATTGCCCAATTCCTGAGTATCTGTATCCCTCTGCTCCCCACCTACTCATGCATCTGTCCAGACACATCTTAAATGAATCTACCGTGCCTGCCTCTACCACCTCTGCTGGCAACACGTTCCAAACGCCCACCACCCTCTGTGTGAAGTACTTGCCGCGTGTATCCCCCTTAAACTTTCCACCTCTCACCTTGAAAGCATGACCTCTCGTTATTGAATCCTTCACCTCTGGGAAAAAGCTTATCTCTATCCACCCTGTCAATACCCTTCATGATTTCATAAACCTCAATCACAGCCCCCCTTAAACTTCCTTTTTCTAATGAAAACAATTCTAACCTACTCAACCTCTCTTCATAGCCAGCACCTTCCATACCAGGCAACATCCTCGTAAACCTTCTCTGCACCCTCTCCAAAGTGTCCACACCCTTTTGGGAATGTGGTGACCAGAACTGTACACAGGATTCTAAATATGGCCGAACCAATGTCTTGTACAATTTTAGCATGACTTGCCAGCTCTTATACTCAATACCCCGTCCAATGAAGGCAAGCAGACTATATGCCTTCTTGACCACTCTATCCGCCTGTGCAGCAACCTTCAGGGTACAATGGACCTGCACTCCCAGATCTCTCTGCCCATCAACTTTTCCCAAGGGTCCTCTGTTCATTGTATAATTCACTCTCGATTTAGTCTTGCCAAAATGCATCACCTCACTTTTGTGAGATATCATAGCAATTATAGAAACATGGCTCAGAGATGGGCAGGACTGGCAGCTTAATGTCCCAGGATACAAATGCTACAGGAAGGATAGAAAGGGAGGCAATAGAGGAGGGGGAGTGGTGTTTCTGATAAGGGATAGCATTACAGCTGTGCTGAGGGAGGATATTCCTGGAATAACATCCAGGGACGTTAGTTGGGTGGAACTGAGAAATAAGAAAGGGATGATCACCTTATTGGGATTGTATTATAGACCCCCTAATAGTCAGAGGGGAATTGAGAAACAAATTTGTTCGGGGATCTCAGCTATCTGTAAGAATAATAGGGTGGTTATGGTCAGGGATTTTAACTTTTCAAACATAGGCTTTCACTTCCATAGTGTTAAAGATTTAGATGGAGAGGAATTTGTTAAGTGTGCACAAGACAATTTTCTTATTCAGTATGTGGATGTACCTACTAGAGAAGGTGCAAATCTTGACCTACTCTTGGGGAAAAAAGGCAGGGCAGGTGACTGAGGTGTCAGTGGGGGTGCACTTTGGGGCCAGCGACCATAATTCTATTAGATTTAAAATAGTGATGGAAAAGGATAGACCAGATCTAAAAGTTAAAGTTCTAAATTGGAGAAAGGCCAATTTTGACGGTATTAGGCAAGAATTTTCAAAAGCTAATTGGGGGCAGATGTTCGCAGATAAAGGGACGGCTGGAAAATGGGAAGCCTTCAGAAGTGAGATAATAAGAGTCCAGAGAAAGTATATTTCTGTTAGGGTGAAAGAAAAGGTTGAGCTGAAAATGTGTTGCTGGAAAAGCGCAGCAGGTCAGGCAGCATCCAGGGAACAGGAGAATCGACGTTTCGGGCATAAGCCCTTCTTCAGGAATGAGGAAAGTGTGTCCAGCAGGCTAAGATAAAAGGTAGGGAGGAGGGACTTGGGGGAGGGGCATCAGAAATGTGATAGATGGAAAGAGGTCAAGGTGAGGGTGAAAGGTCAGACTGGGGTGGGGGCAGAGAGATCAGGAAGAAGATTTCAGGTTAGGAAGGCAGTGCTGAATTCGATGGATTTGACTGAGACAAGGTGGGGGGAGGGGAAATGAGGAAACTGGTGAAATCCGAGTTCATCCCTTGTGGTTGGAGGGTTCCGAGGCGGAAGATGAGGCGCTCTTCCTCCAACCGTCGTGTTGTTGTGGTCTGGCGATGGAGGAGTCCAAAGACCTGCATATCCTTGGTGGAGTGGGAGGGGGAGTTGAAGTGTTGAGCTACAGGGTGGTTGGGTTGGTTGGTCCGGGTGTCCCAGAGGTGTTCTCTGAAACGCTCCGCAAGAAGCCGGCCTGTCTCCCCAATATAGAGGAGGCCACATCGGGTGCAGAGGATGCAATAGATGATATGTGTGGAGGTGCAGGCTAATCTGTGGCGGATATGGAAGTTTCCTTTGTGGCCTTGGAGGGAGGTGAGGGGGGAGGTGTGGGCGCAAGTCTTGCACCTCCTGCGGTTGCAGGGGAAGGTGCCGGGAGTGGAGGTTGGGTTGGTGGGGGGTGTGGATCTGACAAGGGAGTCATGGAGGGAGTGGTCTTTATGGAATGCTGATAGGGGAGGGGAGGGAAATATATTTTTGGTGGTGGGGTCCGTTTGGAGGTGGCGGAAATGACGGTGGATGATACGCTGTACATGGAGATTGGTGGGGTGGTAGGTGAGGACCAGTGGGGTTCTGTCCTGGTGGCGGTTGGAGGGGCGGGGCTCAAGGGCGGAGGAGCGGGAAGTGGAAGAGAAGTGGTGGAGGGCATCGTCGACCACGTCGGGGGGGAAATTGCGGTCCTTGAAGAAGGAGGCCATCTGGGTTGTACGTTTTTGGAACTGGTCCTCCTGGGAGCAGATGCGGCGGAGACAAAGGAATTTGGAGAATGGGATGGCGATTTTTACAGGGGGCAGGGTGGGAGGAGGTGTAGTCCAGGTAGCTGTGGGAGTCGGTTGGTTTGTAGTCGATGTCCGTGTTGATTCGGTCGCCTGAGATAGAAATAGAAAGGTCGAGGAAGGGGAGGGAGGAATCTGAGACTGTCCAGGTGAATTTGAGGTCGGGGTGGAAGGTGTTGGTGAAGTGGATGAACTGTTCAACCACCTCGTGGGAGCACGAGGCGGCGCCGATACAGTCATCGATGTAGCGGAGGAAAAGGTGGGGGGTGGGGCCAGTGTAGTTGCGGAAGATGGACTGTTCCACATCCAGGGGTTAGGCTCTGGAACACAGTGCCTGAGAGTGTGGGATAGGCCGGATTAATCCAGGGGTTCGGGTCTGGAAAACAGTGTCTGAGAATGTAGATTAGGCCGGATTAATCCAGGGGTTAGGGTCAGGAACACAGTGCCGGAGAGTGTGGGGGAGGCCGAATTAATCCAGGGGTTAGGGTCTGGAACACAGTGCCTGAGGATGTGGGATTGGCTGGATTAATCGAAGGCTTAGGGTCTGGAACACAGTGTCTGAGAATGTGCGGGAGGCTGAATTAATTCAGGTATGAGGGTCTGGAACGCAGTGCCTGATAGTGTGGGATAGGCCGGATTAATCCATGGGTTAGGTTCTGGAACACACTGCCTGAGAATGTGGGGGAGGCTGGATAAATCCAGGGGTTAGTGTGAGGAACAAAGTGCCTGAGAGCATGGGATAGACCAGATTAATTCAAGGATTTATGATCTGGAACACAGTGCCTGAGAGTGGGATAAACCGGATTAATCCAGGGGTTAGGGCCTGGAACACAGTGTCTGAGAATATGGGTTAGGCCGGATTAATCCAAGGGTTAGGGTCTGGAACACAGTGTCTGAGAATGTGGGTTAGGCCGGATTAATCCACGGTTAGGTTCTGGAACACACTGCCTGAGAATGTGGGTTAGGCCGGATTAATCCAGGGGTTAGGCTCTGGAACACCGTGCCTGAGAGTGTGGGGGAGGCTGAATTAATTCAGGTATGAGGGTCTGGAACACAGTGCCTGAAAGTGTGGGATAGGCCGGATTAATCCACGGTTATGTTCTGGAACACACTGCCTGAGAATGTGGGGGAGGCTGGATTAATTCAGGGTTAAGAATCTGTAAAACAGTGTCTGAGTGTGTGGGATTGGCTGGATTAATCCATGTATTAGGGTCTGGAACACAGTGCCTGAGAGTGTGGGGTAGGCCAGGTCAATCCATGGGTTAGTGTCTGGAACACAGTGCCTGATAGTTTGGGATAGGCCGGATTAATCCAGAGGTTAGGGTCTGGAACACAGTGCCTGTGTGCGTGGGATAGGCCGGAATAATCCAGGGGTTAGGGTCTGGAACACAGTGTCTGAGACTGTGGGATAGGCCGGGTCAATCCAGGGGTTAGTGCCTGGAATGCAGTGCCTGAGAGTGCGGGATAGGGCGGATTAATTCAGGTGTTAGGATCTGAAACACAGTGTCTGAGAATGTGGGTTAGGCGGATTAATCCAGGGGTTAGGCTCTGGAACACAGTGCCTGAGAGTGTGCGGGAGGCCGAATTAATTCAGGTGTTAGGGTCTGGAACACAGTGCCTGAGCGATTGGGATAGGCCGGATTAATCCAGGGGTTAGGGTCTGGAAAACAGTGCCTGAGAGTGTGGGATACGCCAGAATATTCCAGGTGTTAGGGTCTGGAACACAGTGTCTGAGACTGTGGGATAGGCCGGGTCAATCCAGGGGTTAGTGTCTGGAACGCAGTGCCTGAGAGTGCGGGATATGGTGGATTAATCCAGGTGTTAGGGTCTGGAACATAGTGTCTGAGAGTGTGGGATAGGGCGGATTAATCCAGTGGTTCGGTTCTGGAATACAGTGTCTGAGAGTGTACAATAGGCCGGGTCAATCCAGGGTCTATTGTCGGGAATACAGTGTCTGAGAGAATGGTGGTGGTCGGTTTAATACAGGGGTTAGTGTCTGGAACACAGTGTCTGAGAGTGCGGGATAGGTCGGATTAATCCAGGGGTTAGAATCTGGAACACAGTGTCAGATAGTGTGGGATAGGCTGAATTAATCCAGGGTTTAGGGTCTATAAAAGAGTGTCTGAGGGTGTGGGTTTGGCTGGATTAATAGAAGGCTTAGTGTCTGGAATACAGTGCCTGAGAGTGTGGGATTGGCCGGATTAATCCAGGGGTTATGGTCTGGAAAACAGTACCTGAGTGTGTGGGATAGGCCAGATTAGTCCAGAGGTTAGGGTCTGGAACACAGTACCTGAGAGTGTGGGAGAGGTGGCAATAATCCGGGGGAAGGATCTGTAACACAGTGTCTGAGAGTGTTCGGGAGTCCGAGTCAATCCAGGGTTAAGGGTCTGGAACACTGTTCCTGAGAATTTGGGATAGGCCGGATTAATCCAGGGGTTAGTGTCTGGAACACAGTGCCTAGGAGTGTGGGATAGGCTGGATTAATCCAGGGGTTAGTGTCTGGAACACAGTGTCTGAGAGTGTGGGATAGGCCGGATTCATCTAGGGGTTAGGGTCTGGAACACAGTGTCTGAGAGTGTGGGATAGGCCGGATTAATCCAGAGGTTAGGGTCTGGAACACAGTACCTGAGGATGTGGGATAGGCCGGATTAATCCACGGGTCAGGGTCTGGAACACAGTGTCTGAGAGTGTGGGATAGGGCGGATTTATCCAGGGGTTTGGGTCTGGAACACAGTGTCTGAGAATGTGGGTTAGGCCGGAATAATCCAGGGGTTAGGCTCTGGAACACAGTGCCTGAGAGTGTGGGGGATGCCGGATTTATCCAGGGGTTAGGGTCTGGAACACAGTGCCTGAAAGTGTGGGGGAGGCCGGATTTATCCAGGGGTTAGGGTCTGGAACACGGTGTCTGAGAATGTGGGTTAGGCCGGAATAATCCAGGGGTTATGCTCTGGAACACAGTGCCTGAGCTTGTGGGTTAGGCCACATTCATCCAGGGATTAGGGTCTGGAACACAGTGCCTGAGAGTGTGGGGAGGCTGGGTAAATCCAGGGGTTAGGGTCTGGAACACAGTGCCTGAGTGTGTGGGATAGGCTGGAATAATCCAGGGGTTAGGGGCTGGAACACAGTGTCTGAGAGTGTGGGATAGGGCGGATTTATCCAGGGGTTTTGGTCTGAACTACAGTTTCTGAGAGTGTGTGATACGCCAGATGAATGCAGGGTTTAGGGTCTGACACAGAGTGCCTGAGAGTCAGGGACAGGCCAGATTAATCCAGGGGTTAGGGTCTGGAACACAGTGACTGAGAGTTTGGGGAGGTTGGGTCATTCCAGGGGATAGGGTCTGGAACACAGTGCCTGAAAGTGTGGGGGAGGCCGGATTTATCCAGGGGTTAGGGTCTGCAACACAGTGTCTGAGAATGTTGGTTAGGCCAGATTAATCCAGAAGTTAGGGTCTGGAACACAGTGCCTGAGTGCGTGGGATAGGCCGGATTAATCCAGGGGTTAGAGTCTGGAAAACAGTGCCTGAGAGTGTGGGATAGGCCGGATTCATACAGAGGTTATGGTCTGGAACACAGTGTCTGAGAATGTGGGTGAGGCTGGACTAATCCAGGAGTTAGGGTCTGGAACACAGTGTCTGAGAGTGTGGGATAGGCCGGATTAATCCAGACGTTAGGGTCTGGAACACAGTGTCTGAGAATGTGGGTTAGGCGGGATTAATCCAGGGGTTAGGGTCTGGAACACAGTGCCTGAGAGTGTGGGGGAAGCCCGATTAATCCAGGGGTTAGGGTCTGGAACACAGTGCCTGAGAGTGTGGGGGAAGCCCGATTAATCCAGGGGTTAGGGTCTGGAATGCAGTGCCTGAGAGTGTGAGATAGGCCGGGTCAATCCAGGGGTTAGGGTCTGGAACGCAGTACCCATGAGTGTGGGTAAGGCCGCGTTAATCCAGTGGTTATGGTCTGGATCATAGTGCCTGAGAGTGCAGGGTAGGACTCTGTAATATAGAGGTCAGGGTCTGCAGCACCGTGCCTAAGAGAGTGGGATAGGCTGGTTTAATCCGGGGTTAGGGTGTGGAAGACAGAGTCTGAGAGTGATGGAATGGACGGATTAATCCAGGGGTTAGTGTCTGGAACACAGTGTCTGAGAGTGTGGGATAGGCCGGATTAATCCAGGGGTTAGGCTCTGGAACACAGTGCCTGAGAGTGTTCGGGAGGCCGAATGACTTCTGGAGTTAGAGTCTGGAACACAGTGCCTGAGAGTTTGGGATAGGCCGGATTAATCCTGGGGTTAGGGTCTGGAAAACTGCACCTGAGAGTGTGGGATAGGCCGGATTCATCCAGAGATTATGTCTGGAACACAGTGCCAGAGAATATGGTGGTGTTCGGTTCAATGCTGGGGTTCGTGTCTGGAACACAGTGTCTGAGAGTGTGGGGAGGCCGAATTAATCCAGGGTTTAGGGTCTGGAACACAATGTCTGAGAAAGTGGGGTTAGGCTGGATTAACCCAGGGGTTAGTGTCTGGAACACAGTGTCTGTGAGTGTGGGATAGGCCATCTTAATCCAGTGGTTCGGTTCTGGAACACAGTGTCTGAGAATGTGGGTTAGGCTGGATTAATTCAGGGATTAGGGTCTGGAACACCGTGCCTGAGAGTGTGGGATTGGCTGGATTAATCCAGGGGTTAGGCTGTGGAACACAGTGCCTGAGAGTGTGGGGGAGGCTGGATAAATCCAGGGGTTAGGGTCTGGAACACAGTGCCTGAGCGTGTCGGATAGGCCGGATTAATCCACGGGTTAGACTCTGGAACACAGTGCCTGAGAGTGTGGGGTAGGCCGGATTAATCCAGGGGTTAGGCTCTGGAACACAGTGCCTGAGAGTGTGAGGGAGGCTGGATAAATCCAGGGGTTAGGGTCTGGAACACAGTGCCTGAGCGTGTGGGATAGGCTGGATTAATCCACGGGTTAGATTCTGGAACACAGTGCCTGAGAGTGTGGTGTAGGCCGGATTAATTCAGGGGTTAGGGTCTGGAACACAGTGTCTGAGAGCGTGGGATTGGCTGAATTAATCCAGGCTTTAGGGTCTGCAAAACAGTGTCTGAGGGTTTGGATTTGGCTGGGTTAATCAAGGGGTTAGGGTCTAGAACACAGTGTCTGAGAGTGTGGGATAGGCTGGGTCATTCCAGGGGTTAGGGTCTGGAACACAGTGCCTGAGTGCGTGGGATAGGCCGGATTAATCCAGTGGTTATGGTCTGGAACACAGTGCCTGAGTGCGTGGGATAGGCCGGAATAATCCAGGGGTTATGGTCTGGAAAACAGCGCCTAAGAGTGTGGGATAGGCCGGATTCATCCAGGGGTTAGGGTCTGGAACACTGTGCCTGAGAGTGTGGGGGAAGCCCGATTAATCCAGGGGTTAGGGTCTGGAGCACTGTGCCTGAGAGAGTGGGATAGGCTGGATTAATCCAGGGGTTAGGCTGTGGAACACAGTGCCTGAGAGTGTGGGGGAGGCTGGATAAATCCAGGGGTTAGGGTCTGGAACACAGTGCCTGAGCGTGTCGGATAGGCCGGATTAATCCACGGGTTAGACTCTGGAACACAGTGCCTGAGAGTGTGGGGTAGGCCGGATTAATCCAGGGGTTAGGGTCTGGAACACAGTGCCTGAGAGTGTGAGGGAGGCTGGATAAATCCAGGGGTTAGGGTCTGGAACACAGTGCCTGAGCATGTGGGATAGGCTGGATTAATCCACGGGTTAGATTCTGGAACACAGTGCCTGAGAGTGTGGTGTAGGCCGGATTAATTCAGGGGTTAGGGTCTGGAACACAGTGTCTGAGAGCGTGGGATTGGCTGAATTAATCCAGGCTTTAGGGTCTGCAAAACAGTGTCTGAGGGTTTGGGTTTGGCTGGGTTAATCAAGGGGTTAGGGTCTAGAACACAGTGTCTGAGAGTGTGGGATAGGCTGGGTCATTCCAAGGGTCAGGGTCTGGAACACAGTGCCTGAGAGTGTGGGATAGGCTGGATTAATCCAGTGGTTATGGTCTGGAACACAGTGCCTGAGTGCGTGGGATAGGCCGGAATAATCCAGGGGTTATGGTCTGGAAAACAGCGCCTAAGAGTGTGGGATAGGCCGGATTCATCCAGGGGTTAGGGTCTGGAACACTGTGCCTGAGAGTGTGGGGGAAACCCGATTAATCCAGGGATTAGGGTCTGGAGCACTGTGCCTGAGAGAGTGGGATAGGCTGGATTAATCCGAGGTTAGGGTGTAGAATACAGAGTCTGAGAGTGATGGATTGGTCGGATTAATCCAGGGGTTAGTGTCTGGAACATAGTGCCAGAGAGTTTGGGGAGGTCGGCGTCAATCCAGGGGATAGGGTCTGGAACGCAGTACCCATGAGTGTGGGTAAAGCCGTGTTAATCCAGGATATTTCGTCTGGAAAACAGTTTCTGAGAGTGTGGGATAGGCGCATTAATCCAGGGGTTAGTGTCTGGAACACAGTGCCTTTGAGTGTGGGATAGGCCAGGTCAATCCAGGGGTTAGGGTCTGGAACACAATGCCTGAGAATGTGGGGAGGCCAAGTCAATCCAGGGGTTAGGGACTGGATCACAGTGCCTGAGAGTGTGGGGAGGCCGAATTAATCTCGGGGTTAGGGTCTGGAACACAGTGTCTGAGAGTGTGGGATAGGCCAGGTCAATCCAGGGATTATTGTCAGGAATATAGTGTCAGTGAGTGTGTGGGAGGACGGATTAATTCGGGTGTTAGGGTCTGGAACACAGTGTTTGAGAGTTTGGGATAGGCCGGATTAATCCAGGGGTTAGAGTCTGGAAAACAGTGCCTGAGAGTGTGGGATAGGCCGGATTAATCCAGGGGTTAGGGTCTGGAACACAGTGTCTGAGAGTGTGGGATAGGCCAGATTAATCCACGGGTAGGGTCTGGAACACAGTGCCTGAGAATGTGGGATAGGCCGGATTAATCCAGGGGTTAGTGTCTGGAAAACAGTGTTTGAGAGTTTGGGATAGGCCGGATTAATCCAGGGGTTAGGGTCTGGAACACAGTGTCTGAGAGTGTGGGATAGACCAGATTAATCCACGGGTAGGGTCTGGAACACAGTGCCTGAGTGCGTGGGATAGGCCGGAATAATCCAGGTGTTAGGGTCTGGAAAACAGTGTTTGAGAGTTTGGGATAGGCCGGATTAATCCAGGGGTTAGGGTCTGGAACACAGTGTCTGAGAGTGTGGGATTGGCTGAATTAATCCAGGCTTTAGGGTCTGTAAAACAGTGTCTGAGGGTGTGGGTTTGGCTGGGTTAATCAAGGGGTTAGAGTCTGGAACAGAGTGTCTGAGAGTGTGGGATAGGCTGGGTCATTCCACGTGTTAGGGTCTGGAACACAGTGCCTGAGAGTGTGGGATAGGCCGGATTAATCCAGTGGTTATGGTCTGGAACACAGTGCCTGAGTGCGTGGGATAGGCCGGATTCATCCAGAGGTTAGGGTCTGGAACACAGTGTCTGAGAATGTGGGTTAGGCCGGAATAATCCAGGGGTTAGGCTCTGGAACACATTGCCTGAGAGTGTGGGATAAGCCGGGTCAATCCTGGGGTTAGTGTCTGGAACACATTGCCTGAGAGCGAGGGATAGGTAGGATTAATCCAGGGGTTAGGCTCTGGAACACAGTGTCTGAGAGTGTGCGGGAGTCCAAATTAATTCAGGTGTTAGGGTCTGGAAAACAGCGCCTGAGAGTGTGGGGAGGCTGGGTAAATCCAGGGGTTAGGGTCTGGAACACAGTGACTGAAAGTGTGGGGGAGGCCGGATTTATCCAGGGGTTAGGGTCTGGAACACAGTGTCTGAGAATGTGGGTTAGGCCGGAATAATCCAGGGGTTATGCTCTGGAACACAGTGCCTGAGCTTGTGGGTTAGGCCACGTTCATCCAGGGATTAGGGTCTGGAACACAGTGCCTGAGAGTGTGGGGAGGCTGGGTAAATCCAGGGGTTAGGGTCTGGAACACAGTGCCTGAGTGCGTGGGATAGGCTGGAATAATCCAGGGGTTAGGGGCTGGAACACAGTGTCTGAGAGTGTGGGATAGGGCGGATTTATCCAGGGGTTTTGGTCTGAACTACAGTTTCTGAGAGTGTGTGATACGCCAGATGAATGCAGGGTTTAGGGTCTGACACAGAGTGCCTGAGAGTCAGGGATAGGCCAGATTAATCCAGGGGTTAGGGTCTGGAACACAGTGCCTGAAAGTGTGGGGGAGGCCGGATTTATCCAGGGGTTAGGGTCTGCAACACAGTGTCTGAGAATGAGATTAATCCAGAAGTTAGGGTCTGGAACACAGTGCCTGAGTGCGTGGGATAGGCCGGAATAATCCAGGGGTTAGAGTCTGGAAAACAGTGCCTGAGAGTGTGGGATAGGCCGGATTCATACAGAGGTTATGGTCTGGAACACAGTGTCTGAGAATGTGGGTGAGGCTGGACTAAACCAGGAGTTAGGGTCTGGAACACAGTGTCTGAGAGTGTGGGATAGGCCAGATTAATCCACGGGTAGGGTCTGGAACACAGTGCCTGAGAATGTGGGATAGGCTGGATTAATCCAGGGGTTAGTGTCTGGAAAACAGTGTTGGAGAGTGTGGGATAGGCCAGATTAATCCAGGGGTTAGGGTCTGGAACACAGTGTCTGAGAGTGTGGGATAGACCAGATTAATCCACGGGTAGGGTCTGGAACACAGTGCCTGAGTGCGTGGGATAGGCCGGAATAATCCAGGTGTTAGGGTCTGGAAAACAGTGTTTGAGAGTTTGGGATAGGCCGGATTAATCCAGGGGGTAGAGTCTGGAACACAGTGTCTGAGAATGTGGGTTAGGCTGGAATAATCCAGGGGTTAGGCTCTGGAACACAGTGCCTGAGAGTGTGGGGGAGGCCGGATTTATCCAGGGGTTAGGGTCTGGAACACAGTGCCTGAGCGTGTGGGATAGGCTGGATTAATCCAGGGGTTAGTGTCTGGAAAACAGTGTTTGAGAGTGTGGGATAGGCCGGATTAATCCAGGGGTTAGGGTCTGGAACACAGTGTCTGAGAGTGTGGGATAGACCAGATTAATCCACGGATAGGGTCTGGAACACAGTGCCTGAGTGCGTGGGATAGGCCGGAATAATCCAGGTGTTAGGGTCTGGAAAACAGTGTTTGAGAGTTTGGGATAGGCCGGATTAATCCAGGGGTTAGGGTCTGGAACACAGTGTCTGAGAGTGTGGGATTGGCTGAATTAATCCAGGCTTTAGGGTCTGCAAAACAGTGTCTGAGGGTGTGGGTTTGGCTGGGTTAATCAAGGGGTTAGGGTCTGGAACACAGTGTCTGAGAGTGTGGGATAGGCTGGGTCATTCCAGGGGTTAGGGTCTGGAACACAGTGCCTGAGAGTGTGGGATAGGCCGGATTAATCCAATGGTTATGGTCTGGAACACAGTGTCTGAGAGTGTGCGGGAGTCCAAATTAATTCAGGTGTTAGGGTCTGGAAAACAGCGCCTGAGAGTGTGGGGAGGCTGGGTAAATCCAGGGGTTAGGGTCTGGAACACAGTGCCTGAGTGCGTGGGATAGGCCGGAATAATCCAGGGATTAGGGTCTGGAAAACAGTGTTTGAGAGTTTGGGATAGGCCGGATTAATCCAGGGGTTAGAGACTGGAAAACAGTGCCTGAGAGTGTGGGATAGGCCGGATTCATCCAGAGGTTAGGGTCTGTAACACAGTGTCTGAGAATGTGGGTTAGGCCGGAATAATCCAGGGGTTAGGCTCTGGAACACAGTGCCTGAAAGTGTGGGGGAGGCCGGATTTATCCAGGGGTTAGGGTCTGGAACACAGTGTCTGAGAATGTGGGTTAGGCCGGAATAATCCAGGGGTTATGCTCTGGAACACAGTGCCTGAGCTTGTGGGTTAGGCCACATTCATCCAGGGATTAGGGTCTGGAACACAGTGCCTGAGAGTGTGGGGAGGCTGGGTAAATCCAGGGGTTAGGGTCTGGAACACAGTGCCTGAGTGCGTGGGATAGGCTGGAATAATCCAGGGGTTAGGGGCTGGAACACAGTGTCTGAGAGTGTGGGATAGGCCGGATTTATCCAGGGGTTTTGGTCTGAACTACAGTTTCTGAGATTGTGTGATACGCCAGATGAATGCAGGGTTTAGGGTCTGACACAGAGTGCCTGAGAGTCAGGGATAGGCCAGATTAATCCAGGGGTTAGGGTCTGGAACACAGTGACTGAGAGTTTGGGGAGGTCGGGTCATTCCAGGGGATAGGGTCTGGAACACAGTGTCTGAAAGTGTGGGGGAGGCCGGATTTATCCAGGGGTTAGGGTCTGCAACACAGTGTCTGAGAATGTTGGTTAGGCCAGATTAATCCAGAAGTTAGGGTCTGGAACACAGTGCCTGAGTGCGTGGGATTGGCCGGAATAATCCAGGTGTTAGGGTCTGGAAAACAGTGTTTGAGAGTTTGGGATAGGCCGGATTAATCCAGGGGTTAGAGTCTGGAAAACAGTGCCTGAGAGTGTGGGATAGGCCGGATTCATACAGAGGTTATGGTCTGGAACACAGTGTCTGAGAATATGGGTGAGGCTGGACTAATCCAGGAGTTAGGGTCTGGAAAACAGTGTTTGAGAGTGTGGGATAGGCCAGATTAATCCACGGGGAGGGTCTGGAACACAGTGCCTGAGAGTGTGGGATCGGCCAGATTAATCCAGGGGTTAGGGTCTGGAACACAGTGTCTGAGAGTGTGGGATAGACCAGATTAATCCACGGGTAGGGTCTGGAACACAGTGCCTGAGTGCGTGGGATAGGCCGGAATAATCCAGGTGTTAGGGTCTGGAAAACAGTGTTTGAGAGTTTGGGATAGGCCGGATTAATCCAGGGGTTAGGGTCTGGAACACAGTCTCTGAGAATGTGGGTTAGGCCGGAATAATCCAGGGGTTAGGCTCTGGAACACAGTGCCTGAGAGTGTGGGGGGGGCCGGATTTATCCAGGGGTTAGGGTCTGGAACACAGTGCCTGAGCGTGTGGGATAGGCCGGATTAATCCACGGGTTAGATTCTGGAACACAGTGCCTGAGAGTGTGGTGTAGGTCGGATTAATCCAGGGGTTAGGGTCTGGAACACAGTGCCTGAGAGTGTGGGATTGGCTGAATTAATCCAGGCTTTAGGGTCTGCAAAACAGTGTCTGAGGGTGTGGGTTTGGCTGGGTTAATCAAGGGGTTAGGGTCTGGAACACAGTGTCTGAGAGTGTGGGATAGGCTGGGTCATTCCTGGGGTTAGGGTCTGGAACACAGTGCCTGAGAGTGTGGGATAGGCCGGATTAATCCAGTGGTTATGGTCTGGAACACAGTGCCTGAGTGCGTGGGATAGGCCGGATTCATCCAGGGGTTAGGGTCTGGAACACTGTGCCTGAGAGTGTGGGGGAAGCCCGATTAATCTAGGGGTTAGGGTCTGGAACACAGTGCCTGAGAGTGTGGGTTAGGCTGGATTAATCCACAGGTTAGGGTCTGGAACACACTCCCTAATAGTGTGGGGGAGGCTGGATTAATCCAGAGGTAAGGGTCGGGAACACAGTGCCTGTGTGTGTGGGATAGGTGGGAGTAATCCAGGGGTTAGGGTATGGAATTCGGTGCCTTTGAGTGTCGGATAGGCCGGATTAATCCAGGCATTAGGGTCTGGAACATAGTGCCTGAGAGTTTGGGGCGGTCGGGTCATTCCAGTGGATAGGGTCTGGAACACAGTGCCTGATAGTGTGAGATAGGCCGGATTCATCTCGGGATTATGTCTGGAACACAGTGCCAGAGAGTATGGTGATGGTCGGTTCAATGCTGGGGTTCGTGTCTGGAACACAGTGTCTGAGAGTGTGGGTTAGGCCGGATTAATCCAGAAGTTAGGGTCTGGAACACAGTGTCTGAGAATGTGGGTTAGGCCGGATTCATCTAGGGGTTAGGGTCTGGAACACAGTGTCTGAGAGTGTGGGATAAGCCGGATTAATCCAGAGGTTAGGGTCTGGAACACAGTGTCTGAGAGTGTGGGATAGGCCAGATTAATCCACGGGTAGGGTCTGGAACACAGTGCCTGAGAATGTGGGTTAGGCCGGATTCATCTAGGGGTTAGGGTCTGGAACACAGTGTCTGAGAGTGTGGGTTTGGCTGGATTAATCGAAGGCTTAGGGTCTGGAACACAGTGCCTGAGAGTGTGGGATTCGCTGGATTAATCCAGGGGTTACGTTCTGGAACACAGTGCCTGAGAGTGTGGGGTAGTCCCGGTTAATCCAGGGGTTAGTGTCTGGGACACAGTGTCTGAGAGTATGGAATAGGGCGGATTAATGCAGGGGTTTTGGTCTGGAATACAGTTTCTGAGAGTGTGGGATAGGCCAGATTAATGCAGGGGTTATGGCCTGGAACACCGTGCCTGAAAGATTGGGATAGGCCAGATTAATCCAGGGGTTAGGGTCTGCAACACAGTGTCTGAGAATGTGGGTTAGGCCGGATTAATCCAGGGGTTAGGATCTGGAACACAGAGCCAGAGAGTGTGCGGGAGGCTGAATTAATTCAGGTTTGAGGGTCTGGAACACAGTGCCTGAGAGATCGGGATAGGCCGGATTAATCCAGGTGTTAGGGTCTGCAACACAGTGTCTCAGAATGTGGGTTAGGCCGGATTAACCCAAGGGTTAGGGTCTGGAACACAGTGTCTGAGAATGTGGGTTAGGCCGGATTAATCCAGGGGATAGGGTCTGGAACGCAGTGCCTGAGAGTGTGGGATAGGCCGGATTAATCCACGGGTTAGGTTCTGGAACACACTGCCTGAGAATGTGGGGGAGACTGGATTAATCCAAGGATTTAGGGTCTGGAACACAGTGCCTGAGAGAATGGGATAAACCGGATTTTTCCAGGGGTTAGAGTCTGGAACACAGTGTCTGAGAGTGTGGGATAGGCTGGAATAATCCAGGGGTTAGGGGCTGGAACACAGTGTCTGAGAGTGTGGGATAGGGCGGATTTATCCAGGCGTTTTGGTCTGAACTACAGTTTCTGAGATTGTGTGATACGCCAGATGAATGCAGGGTTTAGGGTCTGACACAGAGTGCCTGAGAGTCAGGGATAGGCCAGATTAATCCAGGGGTTAGGGTCTGGAACACAGTGACTGAGAGTTTGGGGAGGTCGGGTCATTCCAGGGGATAGGGTCTGGAACACAGTGCCTGAAAGTGTGGGGGATGCCGGATTTATCCAGGGGTTAGGATCTGCAACACAGTGTCTGAGAATGTTGGTTAGGCCAGATTAATCCAGAAGTTAGGGTCTGGAACACAGTGCCTGAGTGCGTGGGATAGGCCAGAATAATCCAGGTGTTAGGGTCTGGAAAACAGTGTTTGAGAGTTTGGGATAGGCCGGATTAATCCAGGGGTTAGAGTCTGGAAAACAGTGCCTGAGAGTGTGGGATAGGCCGGATTCATACAGAGGTTATGGTCTGGAACACAGTGTCTGAGAATGTGGGTGAGGCTGGACTAATCCAGGAGTTAGGGTCTGGAACACAGTGTCTGAGAGTGTGGGATAGGCCGGATTAATCCAGACGTTATGGTCTGGAACACAGTGCCTGAGAATATGGGTTAGGCCGGATTCATCCAGGGGTTAGGGTCTGGAACACAGTGTCTGAGAGTGTGGGTTTGGCTGGATTAATCGAAGGCTTAGGGTCTGGAACACAGTGCCTGAGAGTGTGGGATTCGCTGGATTAATCCAGGGGTTACGTTCTGGAACACAGTGCCTGAGAGTGTGGGGTAGTCCCGGTTAATCCAGGGGTTAGTGTCTGGGACACAGTGTCTGAGAGTATGGAATAGGGCGGATTAATGCAGGGGTTTTGGTCTGGAACACAGTGCCTGAGAGTTTGGGATAGGCCGGATTAATCCAGGGGTTTGAGACTGGAAAACAGTGCCTGAGAGTGTGGGATAGGCCGGATTCATCCAGAGGTTAGGGTCTGGAACACAGTGTCTGAGAATGTGGATTAGGCCGGAATAATCCAGGGGTTAGGCTCTGGAACACAGTGCCTGAGAGTGTGGGGGAGGCCGGATTTATCCAGGGGTTAGGGTCTGGAACACAGTGCCTGAGAGTGTGGGATAGGCCGGGTCAATCCTGGGGTTAGTGTCTGGAACACATTGCCTGAGAGCGCGGGATAGGTAGGATTAATCCAGGGGTTAGGCTCTGGAACACAGTGTCTGAGAGTGTGCGGGAGTCCAAATTAATTCAGTTGTTAGGGTCTGGAAAACTGCGCCTGAGAGTGTGGGGAGGCTGGTTAAATCCAGGGGTTAGGGTCTGGAACACAGTGACTGAGAGTTTGGGGATGTCGGGTCATTCCAGGGGATAGGGTCTGGAACACAGTGCCTGAAAGTGTGGGGGAGGCCGGATTTATCCAGGGGTTAGGGTCTGGAACATAGTGTCTGAGAATGTGGGTTAGGCCGGAATAATCCAGGGGTTATGCTCTGGAACACAATGCCTGAGAGTGTGGGGAGGCTGGGTAAATCCAGGGGTTAGGGTCTGGACAAAGTGACTGAGAGTTTGGGGAGGTCGGGTAATTCCAGGGGATAGGGTCTGGAACACAGTGCCTGAAAGAGTGGGGGAGGCCGGATTTATCCAGGGGTTAGGGTCTGGAACACAGTGCCTGAGCTTGTGGGTTAGGCCACATTCATCCAGGGATTAGGGTCTGGAACACAGTGCCTGAGAGTGTGGGGAGGCTGGGTAAAACCAGGGGTTAGGGTCTGGAACACAGTGCCTGAGTGCGTGGGATAGGCTGGAATAATCCAGGGGTTAGGGGCTGGAACACAGTGTCTGAGAGTGTGGGATAGGGCGGATTTATCCAGGGGTTTTGGTCTGAAGTCCAGTTTCTGAGTATGTGTGATACGCCAGATGAATGCAGGGTTTAAGGTCTGACACAGAGTGCCTGAGAGTCAGGGATAGGCCAGATTAATCCAGAAGTTAGGGTCTGGAACACAGTGACTGAGAGTTTGGGGAGGTCGGGTCATTCCAGGGGATAAGGTCTGGAACACAGTGCCTGAAAGTGTGGGGGAGGCCGGATTTATCCAGGGGTTAGGGTCTGCAACACAGTGTCTGAGAATGTTGGTTAGGCCAGATTAATCCAGAAGTTAGGGTCTGGAACACAGTGCCTGAGTGCGTGGGATTGGCCGGAATAATCCAGGTGTTAGGGTCTGGAAAACAGTGTTTGAGAGTTTGGGATAGGCCGGATTAATCCAGGGGTTAGAGTCTGGAAAACAGTGCCTGAGAGTGTGGGATAGGCCGGATTCATACAGAGGTTATGGTCTGGAACACAGTGTCTGAGAATGTGGGTGAGGCTGGACTAATCCAGGAGTTAGGGTCTGGAACACAGTGTCTGACAGTGTGGGATAGGCCAGATTAATCCACGGGTAGGGTCTGGAACACAGTGCCTGAGAATGTGGGATAGGCCAGATTAATCCAGGGGTTAGTGTCTGGAAAACAGTGTTTGAGAGTGTGGGATAGGCCAGATTAATCCAGGGGTTAGGGTCTGGAACACAGTGTCTGAGAGTGTGGGATAGACCAGATTAATCCTCGGGTAGGGTCTGGAACACAGTGCCTGAGTGCGTGGGATAGGCCGGAATAATCCAGGTGTTAGGGTCTGGAAAACAGTGTTTGAGAGTTTGGGATAGGCCGGATTAATCCAGGGGTTAGGGTCTGGAACACATTGTCTGAGAATGTGGGTTAGGCCAGAATAATCCAGGGGTTAGGCTCTGGAACACAGTGCCTGAGAGTGTGGGGGAGGCCGGATTTATCCAGGGGTTAGGGTCTGGAACACAGTGCCTGAGCGTGTGGGATAGGCCGGATTAATCCACGGGTTAGATTCTGGAACACAGTGCCTGAGAGTGTGGTGTAGGCCGGATTAATCCAGGGGTTAGTGTCTGGAAAACAGTGTTTGAGAGTTTGGGATAGGCCGGATTAATCCAGGGGTTAGGGTCTGGAACACAGTGTCTGAGAATGTGGGTTAGGCCGGAATAATCCAGGGGTTAGGCTCTGGAACACAGTGCCTGAGAGTGTGGGGAGGCCGGATGTATCCAGGGGTTAGGGTCTGGAACACAGTGCCTGAGAGTGTGGGATAGGCTGAAATAATCCTAGGTTTAGTGTCTGTAAAACAGTGTCTGAGGGTGTGGGTTTGGCTGGATTAATCCAGGTGTTAGGGTCTGGAACACAGTGCCTGAGTTTGTGATAGGCTGGATTAATCCAGGGGTTACGTTCTGGGACACAGTGCCTGAGAGTATGGGGTAAATCCGGTTAATCCAGGGGTTAGTGTCTGGAACACAGTGCCTGAGAGTGTGGGATAGGCAGGATTAATCCAGGGGTTAGGGTCTGGAACACAGTGACTGAGAGTTTGGGGAGGTCGGGCTATTCCAGGGGATAGGGTCTGGAACACAGTGCCTAAAAGTGTGGGGGAGGCCGGATTTATCCAGGGGTTAGGGTCTGCAACACAGTGTCTGAGAATGTTGGTTAGGCCAGATTAATCCAGAAGTTAGGGTCTGGAACACAGTGCCTGAGTGCGTGGGATTGGCCGGAATAATCCAGGTGTTAGGGTCTGGAAAACAGTGTTTGAGAGTTTGGGATAGGCCGGATTAATCCAGGGGTTATGGTCTGGATCATAGTGCCTGAGAGTGCAGGGTAGGACTCTGTAATATAGAGGTCAGGGTCTGGAGCACTGTGCCTAAGAGAGTGGGATAGGCTGGTTTAATCCGGGGTTAGGGTATAGAAGACAGAGTCTGAGAGTGATGGAATGGTCGGATTAATCCAGGGGTTAGTGTCTGGAACACAGTGCCTGAGAGTTTGGGATAGGCCGGATTAATCCAGGGGTTAGGGTCTGGAAAACCGCACCTGAGAGTGTGGGATAGGCCGGATTCATCCAGAGTTTATGTCTGGAACACAGTGCCAGAGAGTATGGTGGTGTTCAGTTCAATGCTGGGGTTCGTGTCTGGAACACAGTGTCTGAGAGTGTGGGGAGGCCGAATTAATCCAGGGTTTAGGGTCTGGAACACAGTGTCTGAGAAAGTGGGGTTAGGCTGGATTACCCCAGGGGTTAGTGTCTGGAACACAGTGTCTGTGAGTGTGGGATAGGCCGTCTTAATCCAGTGGTTCGGTTCTGGAACACAGTGTCTGAGAATGTGGGTTAGGCTGGATTAATTCAGGGATTAGGGATTGGCTGGATTAATCCAGGAGTTAGGCTGTGGAACACAGTGCCTGAGATTGTGGGGGAGGCTGGATAAATCCAGGGGTTAGGGTCTGGAACACAGTGCCTGAGCGTGTGGGATAGGCCGGATTAATCCACGGGTTAGACTCTGGAACACAGTGCCTGAGAGTGTGGGGTAGGCCGGATTAATCCAGGGGTTAGGGTCTGGAACACAGTGCCTGAGAGTGTGGGATTGGCTGAATTAATCTAGGCTTTAGGGTCTGCAAAACAGTGTCTGAGGGTGTTGGTTTGGCTGGGTTAATCAAGGGGTTAGGGTCTGGAACACAGTGTCTGAGAGTGTGGGATAGGCTGGGTCATTCCAGGGGTTAGGGTCTGGAACACAGTGCCTGAGAGTGTGGGATAGGCCGGATTAATCCAGTGGTTATGGTCTGGAACACAGTGCCTGAGTGCGTGGGATAGGCCGGAATAATCCAGGGGTTATGGTCTGGAAAACAGCGCCTGAGAGTATGGGATAGGCCGGATTCATCCAGGGGTTAGGGTCTGGAACACTGTGCCTGAGAGTGTGGGGGATGCCTGATTAATCCAGGGGTTAGGGTCTGGAACACAGTGTCTGAGAGTGTGGGATAGGCCAGATTAATCCACGGGTAGGGTCTGGAACACAGTGCCTGAGTGCGTGGGATAGGCCGGAATAATCCAGGTGTTAGGGTCTGGAAAACAGTGTTTGAGAGTGTGGGATAGGCCGGATTAATCCAGGGGTTAGGGTCTGGAACATAGTGCCTGAGAGTTTCGGGAGGTCGGGTCATTCCAGTGGATAGGGTCTGGAACACAGTGCCTGAGAGTGTGAGATAGGCCGGGTCAATCCAGGGATTAGGGTCTGGAACGCAGTATCCATGAGTGTGGGTAAGGCCGCGTTAATCCAGTGGTTATGGTCTGGATCATAGTGCCTGAGAGTGCAGGGTAGGCCGAATTAATCCAGGGTTTAGGGTCTGGAACACAATGTCTGAGAAAGTGGGGTTAGGCTGGATTAACCCAGGGGTTAGTGTCTGGAACACAGTGTCTGTGAGTGTGGGATAGGCCGTCTTAATCCAGTGGTTCGGTTCTGGAACACAGTGTCTGAGAATGTGGGTTAGGCTGGATTAATTCAGGGATTAGGGTCTGGAACACCGTGCCTGAGAGTGTGGGATTGGCTGGATTAATCCAGGGGTTAGGCTGTGGAACACCGTGCCTGAGAGTGTGGGGTAGGCCGGATTTACCCAGGGGTTAGGCTCTGGAACACAGTGCCTGAGAGTGTGAGGGAGGCTGGATTAATCCAGGGGTTAGGGTCTGGATCACAGTGCCTGAGCGTGTGAGATAGGCCGGAAAAATCCACGGGTTAGAGTCTGGAACACAGTGCCTGAGAGTGTGGGGTCGGGCGGATTAATCCAGGGGTTAGATTCTGGAACACAGTGTCTGAGAGTGTGGGATTGGCTGAATTAATCCAGGCTTTAGGGTCTGCAAAACAGTGTCTGAGGGTGTTGGTTTGGCTGGGTTAATCAAGGGGTTAAGGTCTGGAACACCGTGTCTGAGAGTGTGGGATAGGCTGGGTCATTCCAGGGGTTAGGGTCTGGAACACAGTGCCTGAGAGTGTGGGATAGGCCGGATTAATCCAGTGGTTATGGTCTGGAACACAGTGCCTGAGTGCGTGGGATAGGCCGGAATAATCCAGGGGTTATGGTCTGGAAAACAGCGCCTGAGAGTGTGGGATAGGCCGGATTCATCCAGGGGTTCGGGTCTGGAACACAGTGCCTGAGAGTGTGGGTTAGGCCGGATTAATCCACAGGTTAGGGTCTGGAACACACTCCCTAATAGTGTGGGGGAGGCTAAATTAATCCAGAGGTAAGGGTCGGGAACACAGTGCCTGTGTGTGTGGGATAGGTGGGAGTAATCCAGGGATTAGGGTATGGAATTCGGTGCCTTTGAGTGTGGGATAGGCCGGATTAATCCAGTCATTAGGGTCTGGAACATAGTGCCTGAGAGTTTGGGGAGGTCGGGTCATTCCAGTGGATAGGGTCTGGAACACAGTGCCTGAGAGTGTGAGATAGGCCGGGTCAATCCAGGGGTTAGGGTCTAGAACGCAGTATCCATGAGTGTGGGTAAGGCCGCGTTAATCCAGTGGTTATGGTCTGGATCATAGTGCCTGAGAGTGCAGGGTGGGACTCTGTAATATAGAGGTTAGGGTCTGGAGCACTGTGCCTGAGAGAGTGGGATAGGCTGGATTAATCCGAGGTTAGGGTGTAGAATACAGAGTCTGAGAGTGATGGATTGGTCGGATTAATCCAGGGGTTAGTGTCTGGAACATAGTGCCTGAGAGTTTGGGGAGGTCGGGTCAATCCAGGGGATAGGGTCTGGAACGCAGTACCCATGAGTGTGGGTAAGGCCGTGTTAATCCAGGATATTTCGTCTGGAAAACAGTTTCTGAGAGTGTGGGATAGGCGCATTAATCCAGGGGTTAGTGTCTGGAACACAGTGCCTTTGAGTGTGGGATAGGCCAGGTCAATCCAGGGGTTAGGGTCTGGAACAGTGCCTTTGAGTGTGGGATAGTCCGGATTAATCCAGGGGTTAGGGTCTGGAACAAAGTGCCTGAGAGGGTGGGATAGGCCGGATTAATCCAGGGGTTAGGGACTGGATCATAGTGCCCGAGAGTGTGGGGAGGCCGAATTAATCTCGGGGTTAGGGTCTGGAACACAGTGCCGGAGAGTTTGGGGGAGGCCGGATTAATGTAGAGGTTCGGATCTGGAACACAGTATCTGAAAGTATAGGATAACCCAGATTAATCAAGGGGTAAGTGTCTGGAACACAGTGCCTGAGAGTGTTCGGGAGGCCGAGTCAATCCAGGTGTTAGGGTCTGGAACACAGTGTCTGAGAGTGCAGGATAGGCCGGATTAATCCAGGGATTAGGGACTGGAACACAGTGCCTAAGAGTGTGGGATAGGCCAGGTCAATCCAGGGATTATTGTCAGGAATATAGTGTCAGTGAGTGTGTGGGAGGACGGATTAATTCAGGTGTTAGGGTCTGGAACACAGTGTTTGAGAGTTTGGGATAGGCCGGATTAATCCAGGGGTTAGAGTCTGGAAAACAGTGCCTGAGAGTGTGGGATCGGCCGGATTAATCCAGGGGTTAGGGTCTGGAACACAGTGTCTGAGAGTGTGGGATAGGCCAGATTAATCCACAGGTAGTGTCTGGAACACAGTGCCTGAGAATGTGGGATAGGCCGGATTAATCCAGGGGTTAGGGTCTGGAAAACAGTGCCTGAGAGTGTGGGATAGGCCAGATTAATCCACGGGTAGGGTCTGGAACACAGTGCCTGAGAATGTGGGATAGACCGGATTAATCCAGGGGTTAGGGTCTGGAACACAGTGTCTGAGAGTGTGGGATAGACCAGATTAATCCACGGGTAGGGTCTGGAACACAGTGCCTGAGTGCGTGGGATAGGCCGGAATAATCCAGGTGTTAGGGTCTGGAAAACAGTGTTTGAGAGTTTGGGATAGGCCGGATTAATCCAGGGGTTAGGGTCTGGAACACAGTGTTTGACAATGTGGGTTAGGCCGTAATAATCCAGGGGTTAGGCTCTGGAACACAGTGCTTGAGAGTGTGGGGGAGGCCGGATTTATCCAGCGGTTAGGGTCTGGAACACAGTGCCTGAGCGTGTGGGATAGGCCGGATTAATCCACGGGTTAGATTCTGGAACACAGTGCCTGAGAGTGTGGTGTAGGCCGGATTAATCCAGGGGTTAGGGTCTGGAACACAGTGTCTGAGAATGTGGGTTAGGCCGGAATAATCCAGGGGTTAGGGTCTGGAACACAGTGTCTGAGAGTGTGGGATTGGCTGAATTAATCCAGGCTTTAGGGTCTGCAAAACAGTGTCTGAGGGTGTGGGTTTGGCTGGATTAATCAAGGGGTTAGGGTCTGGAACACAGTGTCTGAGAGTGTGGGATAGGCTGGGTCATTCCAGGGGTTAGGGTCTGGAACACAGTGCCTGAGTGCGTGGGATAGGCCGGAATAATCCAGGGGTTCGCGTCTGGAAAACAGCGCCTGAGAGTGTGGGATAGGCCGGATTCATCCATGGGTTAGGGTCTGGAACACTGTGCCTGAGAGTGTGGGGGAAGCCCGATTAATCCAGGGGTTAGGGTCTGGAACACAGTGCCTGAGAGTGTGGGTTAGGCCGGATTAATCCACAGGTTAGGGTCTGGAACACACTCCCTAATAGTGTGGGGGAGGCTGGATTAATCCAGAGGTAAGGGTCGGGAACACAGTGCCTGTGTGTGTGGGATAGGTGGGAGTAATCCAGGGGTTAGGGTATGGAATTCGGTGCCTTTGAGTGTGGGATAGGCCGGATTAATCCAGGCATTAGGGTCTGGAACATAGTGCCTGAGAGTTTGGGGCGGTCGGGTCATTCCAGTGGATAGGGTCTGGAACACAGTGCCTGAGAGTGTGAGATAGGCCGGGTCAATCCAGGGGTTAGGGTCTGGAACGCAGTATCCATGAGTGTGGGTAAGGCCGTGTTAATCCAGTGGTTATGGTCTGGATCATAGTGCCTGAGAGTGCAGGGTGGGACTCTGTAATATAGAGGTTAGGGTCTGGAGCACTGTGCCTGAGAGAGTGGGATAGGCTGGATTAATCCGAGGTTAGGGTGTAGAATACAGAGTCTGAGAGTGATGGATTGGTCGGATTAATTCAGGGGTTAGTGTCTGGAACATAGTGCCTGAGAGTTTGGGGAGGTCGGGTCAATCCAGGGGATAGGGTCTGGAACGCGGTACCCATGAGTGTGGGTAAGGCCGTGTTAATCCAGGATATTTCATCTGGAAAACAGTTTCTGAGAGTGTGGGATAGGCGCATTAATCCAGGGGTTGGTGTCTGGAACACAGTGCCGCTGAGTGTGGGATAGGCCAGGTCAATCCAGGGGTTAGGGTCTGGAACAGTGCCTTTGAGTGTGGGATAGTCCAGATTAATCCAGGGGTTAGGGTCTGGAACAAAGTGCCTGAGAGGGTGGGATAGGCCGGATTAATCCAGGGGTTAGGGTCTGGAACACAATGCCTGAGAATGTGGGGAGGCCGAGTCAATCCAGGGGTTAGGGACTGGATCACAGTGCCTGAGAGTGTGGGGAGGCCGAATTAATCTCGGGGTTAGGGTCTGGAACACAGTGCCGGAGAGTTTGGGGGAGGCCGTACGAATGTAGAGCTTCGGGTCTGGAACACAGTGCCTGAAAGTATAGGATAACCCAGATTAATCAAGGGGTAACTGTCTGGAACAAAGTGCCTGAGAGTGTTCGGGAGGCCGAGTCAATCCAGGTGTTAGGGTCTGGAACACAGTGTCTGAGAGTGCAGGACAGGCCGGATTAATCCAGGGGTTAGGGTCTGGAACACAGTGCCTGAGACTGTGGGATAGGCCAGGTCAATCCAGGGATTATTGTCAGGAATATAGTGTCAGTGAGTGTGTGGGAGGACGGATTAATCCAGGTGTTAGGGTCTGGAACACAGTGTCTGAGAGTGCAGGATAGGCCGGATTAATCCAGGGATTAGGGTCTGGAACACAGTGCCTAAGAGTGTGGGATAGGCCAGGTCAATCCAGGGATTATTGTCAGGAATATAGTGTCAGTGAGTGTGTGGGAGGACGGATTAATTCAGGTGTTAGGGTCTGGAACACAGTGTTTGAGAGTTTGGGATAGGCCGGATTAATCCAGGGGTTAGAGTCTGGAAAACAGTGCCTGAGAGTGTGGGATCGGCCGGATTAATCCAGGGGTTAGGGTCTGGAACACAGTGTCTGAGAGTGTGGGATAGGCCAGATTAATCCACAGGTAGTGTCTGGAACACAGTGCCTGAGAATGTGGGATAGGCCGGATTAATCCAGGGGTTAGGGTCTGGAAAACAGTGCCTGAGAGTGTGGGATAGGCCAGATTAATCCACGGGTAGGGTCTGGAACACAGTGCCTGAGAATGTGGGATAGACCGGATTAATCCAGGGGTTAGGGTCTGGAACACAGTGTCTGAGAGTGTGGGATAGACCAGATTAATCCACGGGTAGGGTCTGGAACACAGCGCCTGAGTGCGTGGGATAGGCCGGAATAATCCAGGTGTTAGGGTCTGGAAAACAGTGTTTGAGAGTTTGGGATAGGCCGGATTAATCCAGGGGTTAGGGTCTGGAACACAGTGTTTGACAATGTGGGTTAGGCCGGAATAATCCAGGGGTTAGGCTCTGGAACACAGTGCTTGAGAGTGTGGGGGAGGCCGGATTTATCCAGGGGTTAGGGTCTGGAACACAGTGCCTGAGCGTGTGGGATAGGCCGGATTAATCCACGGGTTAGATTCTGGAACACAGTGCCTGAGAGTGTGGTGTAGGCCGGATTAATCCAGGGGTTAGGGTCTGGAACACAGTGTCTGAGAATGTGGGTTAGGCCGGAATAATCCAGGGGTTAGGGTCTGGAACACAGTGTCTGAGAGTGTGGGATTGGCTGAATTAATCCAGGCTTTAGGGTCTGCAAAACAGTGTCTGAGGGTGTGGGTTTGGCTGGATTAATCAAGGGGTTAGGGTCTGGAACACAGTGTCTGAGAGTGTGGGATAGGCTGGGTCATTCCAGGGGTTAGGGTCTGGAACACAGTGCCTGAGTGCGTGGGATAGGCCGGAATAATCCAGGGGTTCGCGTCTGGAAAACAGCTCTTGAGAGTGTGGGATAGGCCGGATTCATCCATGGGTTAGGGTCTGGAACACTGTGCCTGAGAGTGTGGGGGAAGCCCGATTAATCCAGGGGTTAGGGTCTGGAACACAGTGCCTGAGAGTGTGGGTTAGGCCGGATTAATCCACAGGTTAGGGTCTGGAACACACTCCCTAATAGTGTGGGGGAGGCTGGATTAATCCAGAGGTAAGGGTCTGGAACACAGTGCCTGAGCGTGTGGGATAGGCCGGATTAATCCACGGGTTAGATTCTGGAACACAGTGCCTGAGAGTGTGGTGTAGGCCGGATTAATCCAGGGGTTAGGGTCTGGAACACAGTGTCTGAGAATGTGGGTTAGGCCGGAATAATCCAGGGGTTAGGGTCTGGAACACAGTGTCTGAGAGTGTGGGATTGGCTGAATTAATCCAGGCTTTAGGGTCTGCAAAACAGTGTCTGAGGGTGTGGGTTTGGCTGGATTAATCAAGGGGTTAGGGTCTGGAACACAGTGTCTGAGAGTGTGGGATAGGCTGGGTCATTCCAGGGGTTAGGGTCTGGAACACAGTGCCTGAGTGCGTGGGATAGGCCGGAATAATCCAGGGGTTCGCGTCTGGAAAACAGCGCCTGTGTGTGTGGGATAGGTGGGAGTAATCCAGGGGTTAGGGTATGGAATTCGATGCCTTTGAGTGTGGGATAGGCCGGATTAATCCAGGCATTAGGGTCTGGAACATAGTGCCTGAGAGTTTGGGGCGGTCGGGTCATTCCAGTGGATAGGGTCTGGAACACAGTGCCTGAGAGTGTGAGATAGGCCGGGTCAATCCAGGGGTTAGGGTCTGGAACGCAGTATCCATGAGTGTGGGTAAGGCCGTGTTAATCCAGTGGTTATGGTCTGGATCATAGTGCCTGAGAGTGCAGGGTGGGACTCTGTAATATAGAGGTTCGGGTCTGGAGCACTGTGCCTGAGAGAGTGGGATAGGCTGGATTAATCCGAGGTTAGGGTGTAGAATACAGAGTCTGAGAGTGATGGATTGGTCGGATTAATTCAGGGGTTAGTGTCTGGAACATAGTGCCTGAGAGTTTGGGGAGGTCGGGTCAATCCAGGGGATAGGGTCTGGAACGCAGTACCCATGAGTGTGGGTAAGGCCGTGTTAATCCAGGATATTTCGTCTGGAAAACAGTTTCTGAGAGTGTGGGATAGGCGCATTAATCCAGGGGTTGGTGTCTGGAACACAGTGCCGCTGAGTGTGGGATAGGCCAGGTCAATCCAGGGGTTAGGGTCTGGAACAGTGCCTTTGAGTGTGGGATAGTCCAGATTAATCCAGGGGTTAGGGTCTGGAACAAAGTGCCTGAGAGGGTGGGATAGGCCGGATTAATCCAGGGGTTAGGGTCTGGAACACAATGCCTGAGAGTGTGGGGAGGCCGAATTAATCTCGGGGTTAGGGTCTGGAACACAGTGCCGGAGAGTTTGGGGGAGGCCGTACTAATGTAGAGGTTAGGATCTGGAACACAGTGCCTGAAAGTATAGGATAACCCAGATTAATCAAGGGGTAAGTGTCTGGAACACAGTGCCTGAGAGTGTTCGGGAGGCCGAGTCAATCCAGGTGTTAGGGTCTGGAACACAGTGTCTGAGAGTGCAGGACAGGCCGGATTAATCCAGGGGTTAGGGTCTGGAACACAGTGCCTGAGACTGTGGGATAGGCCAGGTCAATCCAGGGATTATTGTCAGGAATATAGTGTCAGTGAGTGTGTGGGAGGACGGATTAATTCAGGTGTTAGGGTCTGGAAAACAGTGTTTGAGAGTTTGGGATAGGCCGGATTAATCCAGGGGTTAGAGTCTGGAAAACAGTGCCTGAGAGTGTGGGATAGGCCGGATTAATCCAGGGGTTAGGGTCTGGAACACAGTGTCTGAGAGTGTGGGATAGGCCAGATTTATCCAAGGGTAGGGTCTGGAACACAGTGCCTGAGAATGTGGCATAGGCCGGAATAATCCAGGTGTTAGGGTCTGGAAAACAGTGTTTGAGAGTTTGGGATAGGCCGGATTAATCCAGGGGTTAGGGTCTGGAAATCAGTGTCTGAGAATATGGGTTAGGCCGGAATAATCCAGGGGTTAGGCTCTGGAACACAGTGCCTGAGAGTGTGGGGGAGGCCGGATTTATCCAGGGGTTAGGGTCTGCAACACAGTTTCTGAGAATGTTGGTTAGGCCGGATTAATCCAGAAGTTCGGGTCTGGAACACAGTGCCTGAGTGCGTGGGATAGGCTGGAATAATCTAGGGATTTGGGTCTGGAACACAGTGTCTGAGAGTGTTCGGGAGGCTGAATTAATTCTGGAGATAGGGTCTGGAACAGAGTGCCTGAGAGATTCGGATAGGCCGTATTAATCCAGGTGTTAGGGTCTGGAAAACAGCACCTGAGAGTGTGGGATAGGCCGGATTCATCTAGGGATTATGTCTGGAACACAGTGCCAGAGAGTATGGTGGTGGTCGGTTCAATGCTGGGGTTCGTGTCTGGAACACAGTGCCTGAGAGTGTGGGTTAGGCTGGACTAATCCAGGAGTTAGGGTCTGGAACACAGTGTCTGAGAATGTGGGTTAGGCCGGATTCATCTAGGGGTTAGGGTCTGGAACACAGTGTCTGAGAGTGTGGGTTAGGCCTGATTAATGCAGGGGTTAGGATCTGGAACACAGTGTCTGAGAGTGTGGGATAGGCCAGATTAATCCACGGGTAGGGTCTGGAACACAGTGCCTGAGAATGTGGGATAGGCCGGATTAATCCAGGGGTTAGTGTCTGGAACACAGTGTCTGAGGTTGTGGGTTTGGCTGGATAAATCGAAGGCTTAGGGTCTGGAACACAGTGCCTGAGAGTGTGGGTTTGACCGGATTAATCCAGGTGTTAGGGTCTGGAATACAGTGCCTGAGAATGTGGGATAGGCCGGATTAATCCAGGGGTTAGTGTCTGGAAAACAGTGTTTGAGAGTGTGGGATCGGCCGGATTAATCCAGGGGTTAGGGTCTGGAACACAGTGTCTGAGAGTGTGGGATAGGCCGGAATAATCCAGGTGTTAAAGTCTGGAAAACAGTGTTTGAGAGTGTGGGATAGGCCGGATTAATCCAGGGGTTAGTGTCTGGAACATAGTGCCTGAGAGTCTAGGGAGGTCGGGTCATTCCAGTGGATAGGGTCTGGAACACAGTGCCTGAGAGTGTGAGATAGGCCGGGTCAATCCAGGGGTTAGGGTCTGGAACGCAGTACCCATGAGTGTGGGTAAGGCCGCGTTAATCCAGTGGTTATGGTCTGGATCATAGTGCCTGAGGGTGCAGGGTAGGACTCTGTAATATAGAGGTCAGGAGCACTGTGCCTAAGAGAGTGGGATAGGCTGGTTTAATCCGGGGTTAGGGTGTGGAAGACAGAGTCTGAGAGTGATGGAATGGTCGGATTAATCCAGGGGTTAGTGTCTGGAAATCAGTGCCTGAGAGTGTTCGGGAGGCCGAATTAAATCTGGAGTTAGAGTCTGGAACACAGTGCTTGAGAGTTTGGGATAGGCCGGATTAATCCAGGGGTTAGGCTCTGGAAAACTGCACCTGAGAGTGTGGGATAGGCCGGAGTCATCCAGAGATTATGTCTGGAACACAGTGCCAGAGAGTATGGTGGTGTTCGGTTCAATGCTGGGGTTCGTGTCTGGAACACTGTGTCTGAGAGTGTGGGGAGGCCGAATTAATCCAGGGTTTAGGGTCTGGAACACAATGTCTGAGAAAGTGGGGTTAGGCTGGATTAACCCAGGGGTTAGGGTCTGGAACACAGTGTCTGTGAGTGTGGGATAGGCCGTCTTAATCCAGTGGTTCGGTTCTGGAACACAGTGTCTGAGAATGTGGGTTAGGCTGGATTAATTCAGGGATTAGGGTCTGGAACACCGTGCCTGAGAGTGTGGGATTGGCTGGATTAATCCAGGGGTTAGGCTGTGGAACACCGTGCCTGAGAGTGTGGGGTAGGCCGGATTTATCCAGGGGTTAGGCTCTGGAACACAGTGCCTGAGAGTGTGAGGGAGGCTGGATTAATCCAGGGGTTAGGGTCTGGAACACAGTGCCTGAGCGTGTGGGATAGGCCGGATTAATCCACGGGTTAGACTCTGGAACACAGTGCCTCAGAGTGTGGGGTAGGGCGGATTAATCCAGGGGTTAGGCTCTGGAACACAGTGTCTGAGCGTGTGGGATAGGCCGGATTAATCCACGGGTTAGATTCTGGAACACAGTGCCTGAGAGTGTGGTGTTGGCCGGATTAATCCAGGGGTTAGGGTCTGGAACACAGTGTCTGAGAATGTTCGGGAGGCCGAATTAATTCTGGAGTTAGGGTCTGGAACAGAGTGCCTGCGAGATTGGGATAGGCCGGATTAATCCAGGGGTTATGGTCTGGAACACAGTGTCTGAGAGTGTGGGACAGGCCAGATTAATCCACGGGTAGGGTCTGGAACACAGTGCCTGAGAATGTGGGATAGGCCGGATTAATCCAGGGGTTAGTGTCTGGAAAATCGTATTTGAGAGTGTGGGATAGGCCGGATTAATCCAGGGGTTAGGGTCTGGAACACAGTGTCTGAGAGTGTGGGATACGCCAGATTAATCCAAGGGTAGGGTCTGGAACACAGTGCTTGAGTGCGTGGGATAAGGCGGAATAATCCAGGTGTTAGGGTCTGGAAAACAGTGTTTGAGAGTTTGGGATAGGCCGGATTAATCCAGGGGTTAGGTCTGGAACACAGTGTCTGAGAATGTGGGTTAGGCCGGAATAATCCAGGGGTTAGGTTCTGGAACATAGTGCCTGAGAGTGTGGGGGAGCCCGGATTTATCCAGGGGTTAGGGTCTGCAACACAGTGTCTGAGAATGTTGGTTAGGCCGGATTAATCCAGAAGTTCGGGTCTGGAACACAGTGCCTGAGTGCGTGGGATAGGCTGGAATAATCTAGGGATTAGGGTCTGGAACACAGTGCCTGAGAGTGTTCGGGAGGCCGAATTAATTCTGGAGATAGGGTCTGGAACAGAGTGCCTGAGAGTTTCGGATAGGCAGGATTAATCCAGGTGTTAGGTTCTGGAAAACAGCGCCTGAGAGTGTGGGATAGGCCGGATTCATCTAGGGATTATGTCTGGAACACAGTGCCAGAGAGTATGGTTGTGGTCGGTTCAATGCTGGGGTTCGTGTCTGGAACACAGTGCCTGAGAATGTGGGATAGGCCGGATTAATCCAGGGGTTAGTGTCTGGAACACAGTGTCTGAGGTTGTGGGTTTGGCTGGATTAATCGAAGGCTTAGGATCTGGAACACAGTGCCTGAGAGTGTGGCATTCGCTGGATTAATCCAGGAGTTACGTTCTGGAACACAGTGCCTGAGAGTGTGGGGTAGTCCCGGTTAATCCGGGGTTAGTGTCTGGGACACCGTGTCTGAGAGTATGGAATAGGGTGGATTAATGCAGGGGTTAGAGTCTGGAAAACAGTGCCTGAGAGTGTGGGATAGACCGGATTCATCCAGAGGTTCTGGTCTGGAACACAGTGCCTGAGAGTGTGGGCGAGGCCGGATTTATCCAGGGGTTAGGGTCTGCAACACAGTGTCTGAGAATGTTGGTTAGGCGGATTAATCCAGGGGTTAGGCTCTGGAACACAGTGCCTGAGTGTGTTCAGGAGGCCGAATTAATTCTGGAGTTAGGGTCTGGAACAGAGTGCCTGAGAGATTGGGATAGGCAGGATTAATCCAGGTGTTAGGGTCCGGAAAACAGCTCCTGAGATTGTGGGATAGGCCGGATTCATCTCGGGATTATGTCTGGAACACAGTGCCAGAGAGTATGGTGGTGGTCGGTTCAATGCTGGGGTTCGTGTCTGGAACACAGTGCCTGAGAGTGCGGGTTAGGCTGGACTAATTCAGGAGTTAGGGTCTGGAACACAGTGTCTGAGAGTGTGGGATAGGCCAGATTAATCCAGAGGTTAGGGTCTGGAACACAGTGTCTGAGAATGTGGGTTAGGCGGGATTAATCCAGGGGTTAGGGTCTGGAACACAGTGCCTGAGATTGTGGGGTATGTGGGAATAATCCAGGGGTTAGGGTATGGAATTCGGTGCCTTTGAGTGTGAGATAGGCCGGATTAATCCAGGCATTCGGTTCTGGAATACAGTGCCTGAGAGTTTGGGGTGGTCGGGTCATTCCAGGGATCAGGGTCTGGAACACAGTGCCTGAGAGTGTGAGATAGGCCGGGTCAATCCAGGGGTTAGGGTCTGGAACGCAGTACCTATGAGTGTGGGTAAGGCCACGTTAATCCAGTGGTTATGGTCTGGATCATAGTGCCTGAGAGTGCAGGGTAGGACTCTGTAATATAGAGGTTCGGGTCTGGAGCACTGTGCCTAAGAGAGTGGGATTGGCTGGTTTAATCCGGGGTTAGGGTGTGGAAGACAGAGTCTGAGAGTGATGGATTGGTCGGATTAATCCAGGGGTTAGTGTTTGGAACACAGTGCCTGAGAGTGTGGGATAGGCCGGATTAATCCAGGGGTTAGGCTCTGGAACATAGTGCCTGAGAGTGTTCAGGAGGCCGAATTAATTCTGGAGTTAGGGTCTGGAACACAGTGCCTGAGAGTTTGGGATAGGCCGGTTTAATCCAGAGATTATGTCTGGAACACAGTGCCAGAGAATATGGTGGTGTTCGGTTCAATGCTGGGGTTCGTGTCTGGAACACAGTGTCTGAGAGTGTGGGGAGGCCGAATTAATCCAGGGGTTAGGGTCTGGAACACAGTGTCTGTGAGTGTGGAATAGGCCGTCTTAATCCAATGGTTCAGTTCTGGAACACAGTGCCTGAGAGTGTGGGGTAGGCCGGATTAATCCAGGAATTAGGGTCTGGAACACAGTGCCTGAGAGTGTGGGGGAGGCTGGATAAATCCAGGGGTTAGGGTCTGGAACACAGTGCCTGAGTGCGTGGGATAGGCCGGAATAATCCAGGGGTTAGGGTCTGGAAAACAGCGCCTGAGAGTGTGGGATAGGCCGGATTCATCCAGGGGTTAGGGTCTGGAACACTGTGCCTGAGAGTGTGGGGGAAGCCCGATTAATCCAGGGGTTAGGGTCTGGAACACAGTGCCTGAGAGTGTGGGTTAGGCCGGATTAATGCACAGGTTAGGTTCTGGAACACACTCCCTAATAGTGTGGGGGAGGCTGGATTAATCCAGAGGTAAGGGTCGGGAACACAGTGCCTGAGTGTGTGGGATAGGTGGGAGTAATCCAGGGGTTAGGGTATGGAATTCGGTGCCTTTGAGTGTGGGATAGGCTGGATTAATCCAGGCATTAGGATCTGGAAAATAGTGCCTGAGAGTTTGGGGAGGTCGGGTCATTCCAGGGGATAGGGTCTGGAACACAGTGCCTGAGAGTGTGAGATAGGCCAGGTCAATCCAGGGGTTAGGGTCTGGAACGCAGTACCCATGAGTGTGGGTAAGGCCGCGTTAATCCAGTGGTTATGGTCTGGATCATAGTGCCTGAGAGTGCAGGGTAGGATGCTGTAATATAGAGGTTAGGGTCTGGAGCACTGTGCCTGAGAGAGTGGGATAGGCTGGATTAATCCAGGGGTTAGGGTCTGGAACACAGTGCCTGAGAGGGTGGGATAGGCCGGATTAATCCAGGGGTTAGGGTCTGGAACATAGTGCCTGAGAGTTTGGGGAGGTCGGGTCAATCCAGGGGATAGGGACTGGATCACAGTGCCTGAGAGTGTGGGGAGGCCGAATTAATCTCGGGGTTAGGGTCTGGAACACAGTGCCGGAGAGTTTGGGGGAGGCCGTACTAATGTAGAGGTTAGGGTCTGGAACACAGTGCCTGAAAGTATAGGATAACCCAAATTAATCAAGGGGTAAGTGTCTGGAACACAGTGCCTGAGAGTGTTCGGGAGGCCGAGTCGAACCAGGTGTTAGGGTCTGGAACACAGTGTCTGAGAGTGCAGGATAGGCCGGATTAATCCAGGGGTTAGGGTCTGGAACACAGTGCCTGAGAGTGTGGGATAGGCCAGCTCAATCCAGGGATTATTGTCAGGAATATAGTGTCAGTGAGTGTGTGGGAGGATGGATTAATTCAGGCGTTAGGGTCTGGAACACAGTGTTTGAGAGTTTGGGATAGGCCGGATTAATCCAGGGGTTAGAGTCTGGAAAACAGTGCCTGAGAGTGTGGGATAGGCCGGATTAATCCAGGGGTTGGGGTCTGGAACACAGTGTCTGAGAGTGTGGGATAGGCCAGATAAATCCAGGGGTTAGTGTCTGGAAAACAGTGTTCGAGAGAGTGTGATAGGCCGGCTTAATCCAGGGGTTAGGGTCTGGAACACAGTGCCTGAGTGCGTGGGATAGGCCCGAATAATCCAGGTGTTAGGGTCTGGAAAACAGTGTTTGAGAATTTGGGATAGGCCGGATTAATCCAGGGGTTAGAGTCTGGAAAACAGTGCCTGAGAGTGTGGCATAGGCCGGATTAATCCAGGGGTTAATCCAGGTGTTAGGGTCTGACACTGTGTTCCAGACACTATCACCTGGATTAATTCGGCCCATCCCACTCTCTCAGGCACTGTGTTCCAGACTCTAACTCCTGGATTAATCCGGCCGATCCCACTCTCTCAGGCACTGTGTTCCAGACCCTATCTCCTGGATTAATCCGGCCTATCCCACACTCTCAGGCACTGTGTTCCAGACTCTAACCCCTGGATTAATCCAGCCTATCCCACACTCCTAGGCACTGTGTTCCAGACACTAACCCCTGGATTAATCCGGCCTATCCCAAATTCTCAGGAACTGTGTTCCAGACCCTTAACCCTGGATTGACTCGGACTCCCGAACACTCTCAGACACTGTGTTACAGATTCTAACCCCCGGATTAATCTGACCTATCCTACACTGTCAGGCACTGTGTTCCAGACCCTAACCCCTGGACTAATCTGGCCTATCCCACACACTCAGGTACTGTATTCCAGACACTAAGCCTTCTATTAATCCAGCCAAACCCACACCCTCAGACACAGTTTTACAGACCCTAAAGCCTGGAATAATTCAGCCTTCCCACACTCTCAGACACTGTGTTCCAGACACTAACCTTTGGATTAATCCGGCCTACCACACATTCTCAGGCACTGTGTTCCAGAGCCTAACCCGTGGATTAATTCCGGCTGATCCCACACGCTCAGGCACTGTGTTCCAGACCCTAACCCCTGGATTAATCCGGCCTCCCCCACACTCTCAGGCACTGTGTTCCAGAGCCTAACCCCTGGATTAATCCGGCCTCCCCCACATTCTCAGGCACTGATTTCCAGACCCTAACCCCTGGATTAATCCGGCCTATCCCACTCTCTGTGACACTGTGTTCCAGACACTAACCCCTGTATTAAACCGACCACCACCATACTCTCAGACACTGTATTCCCGACAATATACCCAGGATTGACCCGACCTATCGTACACTCTCAGACACTGCATTCCAGAACCGAACCACTGGATTAATCTGGCCTAAACCCACATTCTCAGACACTGTGTTCCAGACCCTAATACCTGGATTAATCCGGCCTATCCCATACTCTCAGGCACTGTTTTCCAGACACTAACACCTGGATTGACCTTGCCTTCCCCACACTCTCAGGTATTCTGTTCCAGACCCTAAACCCTGGATTAATCCAGCCTGTCCCACACTCAAAGGCACTGAATTCCATACCCTAACCCCTAGATTATTCCCACCTATCCCACACTCTCAGGCACTGTGTTCGAGACCCTAACCTCTGGATTAATCCGGCCTATCCCACACTCTCAGGTACTGTGTTCCAGACCATAACCCACTGGATTAATCTGGCCAATCCCACACTCTCAGGCACTGCATTCCAGACACTAAACCTTCTATTAATCCAGCCAAACCTACACCCTCAGACACTGTTTTACAGACCCTAAAGCCTGGAATAATTCAGCCTACCCCACTCTCTCAGGCACTGTGTTCCAGACCCTAAATCCTTGAATTAATCTGGTCTATCCCACGCTCTCAGGCACTTTGTTCCACACCCTAACCCCTGGATTAATCCGGCCTATCCCACACTCTCAGGCACTGTGTTCCAGACCCTCACCCCTGGATTAATCCGGCCTATCCCAATCTCTAAGGCACTGTGTTCCAGACCCTCATACCTAATTAATTCAGCCTCCCGCACACTCTCAGGCACTGTGTTCCAGAGCCTAACCCCTGGATTAATCCGGCCTAACCCACATTCTCAGACACTGTGTTCCAAGCCCTAACCCTTGGATTAATCCGGCCTATCCCACACTCTCAGACACTGTATTCCAGACCCTAACCCCTGGATTAGTCCGGCCTATCCCACTCTCTCAGGCACTGTGTTTCAGGCTATAACCCTTGGATTAATCCGGCCTATCCCTGACTCTCAGCCACTCTGTTTCAGACTCGTAAACCTGCATTAATCTGGCCCATCCCACACTCTCAGAAACTGTATTCCAGACCCAAAACCCCTGGATTGATCTGCCCTATCCCATACTCTCAGGCACTTTGTTCCAGACACTAACACCTGGATTAATCCGGCCAATCTCACACTGTCAGGCACTGTGTTCCAGACCCTAAGCCTTCGATTAATCCAGCCAAACCCACACCCTCAGACACTGTGTTCCAGACTCTAACCCCTTGATTAATCCAGCCTATCCCACACCCTCAGACACTGTGTTCCAGACTCTAACCCCTTGATTAATCCGGCCTATCGCACACTCTCAGGCACTGTGTTCCAGACCCTAACCGTGGATTAATCCGGTCCATCCCACACTCTCAGGCACTTTGTTCCACACCATAACCCCTGGATTAATCCAGCCACCCCCACACTCTCAGGCAGTGTGTTCCAGACCCTAACCCCCGGATTAATCTGGCCTATCCCACACTCTCAGGCACTGTGTTCCAGACCCTAACCTCTGGACTAATCTGGCCTATCCCACACATTCGGGTACTATGTTCCAGACCATAACCCCTGGATTAATCCGGCCAATCCCACACTCTCAGGCACTGTATTCCAGACACTAAGCCTTCTATTAATCCAGCCAAACCCACACCCTCAGAAACTGTTTTACAGACCCTAAAGCCTGGAATAATTCAGCCTATCCCACACTCTCAGACACTGTGTTCCAGACACTAACCCCTGGATTAATCCGGCCTACCACACACTCTCAGGCACTGTGTTCCAGAGCCTAACCCGTGGATTAATTCCGGCCGATCCCACATGCTCAGGCACTGTGTTCCAGACCCTAAACCCCGGATTAATCCGGCCTCCCCCACACTCTCAGGCACTTTGTTCCACACCCTAACCCCTGGATTAATCCAGCCTCCCCCACACTCTCAGGCAGTGTGTTCCAAAACCTATCCCGTGGATTAATCAGGCCTATCCCAAATTCTCAGGCACTGTATTCCAGACCCTAACATCTGGATTAATCCAGCCAATCCCACACTGTCAGGCACTGAGTTCCAGACCCTAAGGCTTCCATTAATCCAGCCGAACCCACACCCTCAGACACTGTGTTCCAGACACTAACCCCTGGATTAATCCGGCCAATCCCACACTCTCAGACACTGTGTTCCAGACCCTAACCCCTGGATTAATCCGGCCTATCCCACACTCAAAGGCACTGAATTCCAGACACTTACCCCTTGATTAATCTGGGTTATCCTATACTTTCAGGCACTGTGTTCCAGACCCTAACCTCTACATTAATCCGGCCTCCCCCACACTCTCAGGCACTGTGTTCCAGACCCTAACCCCTGGATTGACTCGGCCTCCCCACATTCTCAGGCATTGTGTTCCAGACCCTAACCCCTGGATTAATCCGGCCTATCCCACCCTCTCAGGCACTTTGTTCCAGACCCTAACCCCTGGATTAATCCGGACTATCCCACACTCAAAGGCACGGTGTTCCAGACCCTAACCCCTGGATTGACCTGGCCTATCCCACACTCAAAGGCACTGTGTTCCAGACCCTAACCTCTGGATTAATGCGCCTATCCCACACTCTCAGGCACTGTATTCCAGACACTAAGCCTTCTATTAATCCAGCCTATCCCACACTCTCAGACACTGTGTTCCAGACACTAACCCCTGGATTAATCCGGCCTACCACACACTCTCAGGCACTGTGTTCCAGAGCCTAACCCGTGGATTAATTCCAGCCGATCCCACACGCTCAGGCACTGTGTTCCAGACCCTAACCCCTGGATTAATCCGGCCTCCCCCACACTCTCAGGCACTTTGTTCCACACCCTAACCCCTGGATTAATCCAGCCTCCCCCACACTCTCAGGCACTGTGTTCCAGACCCTAATCCCTGGATTGACTCGGCCTCCCCACCTTCTCAGGTATTGTGTTCCAGACCCTAACCCCTGGATTAATCCGGCCTATCCCACCCTCTCAGGTACTTTGTTCCAGACCCTAACCTCTGGATTAATGCGCCTATCCCACACTCTCAGAAACTGTTTTCCAGACGAAAACTCCTGGATTAACACGGCCTTACCCACACTCATGGGTACTGCGTTCCAGGCCCTATCCCCTGGATTGTCCCGACCTCCCCAAACTCTTAGGCACTATGTTCCAGAGCCTAACCCCTGGATTAATCCGGCCTATCCCACACTCTCACTGACTATGTTCCAGACACTAACCCCTGGATTAATCCGACCAATCCATCACTCTCAGACTCTGTATTCTACACCCGAACCTCGGATTAATCCAGCCTATCCCACTCTCTCAGGCACGGTGCTCCAGACCCTAACCTCTATATGACAGCATCCTACCCTGCACTATCAGGCACTATGATCCAGACCATAACCACTGGATTAACGCGGCCTTACCCACACTCATGGGTACTGCGTTCCAGACCCTAACCCCTGATTGACCCGGCCTATCTCACACTCTCAGGCACTGTGTTCCAGACCCTATCCACTGGAATGACCCGACCTCCCCAAACTCTCAGGCACTATGTTCCAGACCCTAATGCCTGGATTAATCCGGCCTATCCCACACTCAAAGGCACCAAATTCCATACCCTAACCCCTGGATTATTCCCACCTATACCACACTCTCAGGCACTGTGTTCCTGACCCTTACCTCTGGATTAATCTAGCCTCCCCCACACTATCAGGGAGTGTGTTCCAGAACCTAACCCTTGGATTAATCAGGCATTGTGTTCCAGACCCTAAACACTGGATTAGTCCGGCCTATCCCACACTCTCAGGCACTGTTTTCCAGACTCTAACCCCTGGATTAATCTGGCCTATCCCACGCACTCAGGCACTGTGTTCCAGACCCTAACTTCTGGATTAATCCGGCCTAAACAACATTCTCAGACAATGTGTTGCAGACCCTAACCCCTGGATCAATCCAGCCAAACCCACACCCTCAGACACTGTTTTACAGACCCTAAAGCCTGGATTAATTCAGCCTTTCCCACACTCTCAGACACTGTGTTCCAGATACTAACCCCTGGATAAATCCGGCCTTCCCCACACTCTCAGGCACTGTGTTCCAGAGCCTTACCCCTGGATTAATCCGGCTTCCCCCACACTCTCAGACACTGTGTTCCAGATCCTAACCCCTGGATTAATCCGGCCTCCCCACACTCTCAGACACTGTGTTCCAGACACTAAACCCAGCATTAAACCGACCACCACCATACTCTCAGGCACTGTGTTCCAGACATAATCCATGGATGAATCCGGCCTCTCCCAATCTCTAAGGCACTGTGTTCCAGACCCTAACCCCCGGATTAATCCGGCCTATCCCACACTCTCAGGCACTGTGTTCCAGACCCTAACCTCTGGACTAATCTGGCCTATCCCACACACTCAGGCACTGTGTTCCAGACCATAACCCCTGGATTAATCCGGCCAATCCCACACTCTCAGGCACTGTATTCCAGACACTAAGCCTTCTATTAATCCAGCCAAACCCACACCCTCAGACACTGTTTTACAGACCCTAAAGCCTGTAATAATTCAGCCTATCCCACACTCTCAGACACTGTGTTCCAGACACTAACCCCTGGATTAATCCGGCCTCCCCCACACTCTCAGGCACTTTGTTCCACACCCTAACCCCTGGATTAATCCAGCCTCCCCCACACTCTCAGGCAGTGTGTTCCAAAACCTATCCTGTGGATTAATCAGGCCTATCCCAAATTCTCAGGCACTGTATTCCAGACCCTAACATCTGGATTAATCCGGCCAATCCCACACTGTCAGGCACTGAGTTCCAGACCCTAAGGCTTCCATTAATCCAGCCGAACCCACACCCTCAGACACTGTGTTCCAGACACTAACCCCTGGATTAATCCGGCCAATCCCACACTCTCAGACACTGTGTTCCAGACCCTAACCCCTGGATTAATCCGGCCTATCCCACACTCAAAGGCACTGAATTCCAGACACTTACCCCTTGATTAATCCGGGTTATCCTATACTTTCAGGCACTGTGTTCCAGACCCTAACCTCTACATTAATCCGGCCTCCCCCACACTCTCAGGCACTGTGTTCCAGACCCTAACCCCTGGATTGACTCGGCCTCCCCACATTCTCAGGCATTGTGTTCCAGACCCTAACCCCTGGATTAATCCGGCCTATCCCACCCTCTCAGGCACTTTGTTCCAGACCCTAACCCCTGGATTAATCCGGACTATCCCACACTCAAAGGCACGGTGTTCCAGACCCTAACCCCTGGATTGACCTGACCTATCCCACACTCAAAGGCACTGTGTTCCAGACCCTAACCTCTGGATTAATGCGCCTATCCCACACTCTCAGAAACTGTTTTCCAGACGAAAACTCCTGGATTAACACGACTTTACCCACACTCATGGGTACTGCGTTCCAGGCCCTATCCCCTGGATTGTCCCGACCTCCCCAAACTCTTAGGCACGATGTTCCAGAGCCTAACCCCTGGATTAATCCGGCCTATCCCACACTCTCACTGACTATGTTCCAGACACTAACCCCTGGATTAATCCGACCAATCCATCACTCTCAGACTCTGTATTCTACACCCGAACCTCGGATTAATCCAGCCTATCCCACTCTCTCAGGCACGGTGCTCCAGACCCTAACCTCTATATGACAGCATCCTACCCTGCACTATCAGGCACTATGATCCAGACCATAACCACTGGATTAACGCGGCCTTACCCACACACATGGGTACTGCGTTCCAGACCCTAACCCCTGATTGACCCGGCCTATCTCACACTCTCAGGCACTGTGTTCCAGACCCTATCCACTGGAATGACCCGACCTCCCCAAACTCTCAGGCACTATGTTCCAGACCCTAATGCCTGGATTAATCCGGCCTATCCCACACTCAAAGGCACCGAATTTCATACCCTAACCCCTGGATTATTCCCACCTATACCACACTCTCAGGCACTGTGTTTCTGACCCTTACCTCTGGATTAATCTAGCCTCCCCCACACTATCAGCGAGTGTGTTCCAGAACCTAACCCTTGGATTAATCAGGCATTGTGTTCCAGACCCTAAACTCTGGATTAGTCCGGCCTATCCCACACTCTCAGGCACTGTTTTCCAGACTCTAACCCCTGGATTAATCTGGCCTATCCCACGCTCTCAGGCACTGTGTTCCAGACCCTAACTTCTGGATTAATCCGGCCTAAACAACATTCTCAGACAATGTGTTGCAGACCCTAACCCCTGGATAGATCCGGCCTATCCCACACTCTCAGGCACTGTGTTCCAGACCCTATCCCGTGGAATGACCCGACCTCCCCAAACTCTCAGTCACTGTGTTCCAGACCCTAACCCCTGGATGAATAAAGCCTATCCCACACTCAAAGGCACTGAATTCCATACCCTAACCCCTGGATTATTCCCACCAATCCCATACTCTCAGGCATTCTGTTCCAGACCCTAACCTCTGGATTAATCCGGTTTATCCCACACTCTCAGGCACTGTTTCCAGACACTAACCCCTGGAATAATCCGGCCTAACGCACACTCTAAGGCACTGTATTCCAGACCCTAACACCTGGATTGATCCGGACAATCCCACACTGTCAGTCACTGTGTTCCAGACCCTAAGCCTTCGATTAATCCAGCCAAACCCACACCCTCAGACACTGTGTTCCAGACACTAACCCCTGGATTAATCCGGCCAACCCCACACTCTCAGGCACTGTATTCCAGACCCTAACACCTGGATTAATCCGGTCAAACCCACACTGTCAGGCACTGTGTTCCAGACCCTAACCCCTGGATTAATCTAACCTATCCCTGACTCTCAGGCACTGTGTTCCAGACCCTAACCCCTGGATTTAACCCAGCCTCCCCACACTCTCGGGCACTGTGTTCCAGACCCTAACCCCTGGATCAATCCGGCCAATCCCACACTCTCAGGCACTGTATTCCAGATCCTAAGGCTTCTATTAATCCAGCCAAACCCACACCCTCAGACACTGTTTTACAGACCCTAAAGCCTGGATTAATTCAGCCTTTCCCACACTCTCAGACACTGTGTTCCAGATACTAACCCCTGGATAAATCCGGCCTTCCCCACACTCTCAGGCACTGTGTTCCAGAGCCTTACCCCTGGATTAATCCGGCTTCCCCCACACTCTCAGACACTGTGTTCCAGACCCTAACCCCTGGATTAATCCGGCCTCCCCACACTCTCAGACACTGTGTTCCAGACACTAAACCCAGCATTAAACCGACCACCACCATACTCTCAGGCACTGCGTTCCAGACATAATCCCTGGATGAATCCGGCCTCTCCCAATCTCTAAGGCACTGTGTTCCAGACCCTAACCCCCGGATTAATCCGGCCTATCCCACACTCTCAGGCACTGTGTTCCAGACCCTAACCTCTGGACTAATCTGGCCTATCCCACACACTCAGGTACTGTGTTCCAGACCATAACCCCTGGATTAATCCGGCCAATCCCACACTCTCAGGCACTGTATTCCAGACACTAAGCCTTCTATTAATCCAGCCAAACCCACACCCTCAGACACTGTTTTACAGACCCGAAAGCCTGGAATAATTCAGCCTATCCCACACTCTCAGACACTGTGTTCCAGACACTAACCCCTGGATTAATCCAGCCTACCACACACTCTCAGGCACTGTGTTCCAGAGCCTAACCCGTGGATTAATTCCGGCCGATCCCACACGCTCAGGCAGTGTGTTCCAAAGCCTAACCCCTGGATTAATCCGGCCAATCCCACACTCTCAGACACTGTGTTCCAGACCCTAACCCCTGGATTAATCCGGCCTATCCCACACTCAAAGGCACTGAATTCCAGACACTTACCCCTTGATTAATCCGGGTTATCCTATACTTTCAGGCACTGTGTTCCAGACCCTAACCTCTACATTAATCCGGCCTCCCCCACACTCTCAGGCACTGTGTTCCAGACCCTAACCCCTGGATTGACTCGGCCTCCCCACATTCTCAGGCATTGTGTTCCAGACCCTAACCCCTGGATTAATCCGGCCTATCCCACCCTCTCAGGCACTGTGTTCCAGACCCTAACCCCTGGATTAATCCGGACTATCCCACACTCAAAGGCACTGTGTTCCAGACCCTAACCTCTGGATTAATGCGCCTATCCCACACTCTCAGAAACTGTTTTCCAGACGAAAACTCCTGGATTAACACGGCCTTACCCACACTCATGGGTACTGCGTTCCAGGCCCTATCCCCTGGATTGTCCCGACCTCCCCAAACTCTTAGGCACTATGTTCCAGAGCCTAACCCCTGGATTAATCCGGCCTATCCCTCTCACTGACTATGTTCCAGACACTAATTAATCCGACCAATCCATCACTCTCAGACTCTGTATTCTACACCCGAACCTCGGATTAATCCAGCCTATCCCACTCTCTCAGGCACGGTGCTCCAGACCCTAACACCTGAATTAATTCGGCCTCCTGCACACTCTCAGGCACTGTGTTCCAGAGCCTAACCCTTAGATTAATCCGGCCGAACCCACATTCACAGACACTGTGTTCCAGACACTAACGCTTGGATTAATCCGAAATATCCCTCACTCTCAGGCACGGCGTTTGAGACACTAACCCCTGGATTGACCCGGCATATCCCACAGTCTCAGACACTGTGTTCTAGAACGTAACGCCTGGATTAATTTCGGCCTATCCCACACTCTCACTCACTATGTTCCAGACACTAACCCCTGGATTAAACCGACCACCACCATACTCTCAGACACTGTATTCCCGACAATAAACCCTGGATTGACCCAGCCTATCATACACTCTCAGACACTGTGTTCCAGAATCGAACCACTGGATTAATCCGGTCTATCCCATACTCTCAGACACTGTGTTCCAGACCCTAACACCTGGATTGACCTGGCCTACCCCACACTCTCAGGCACTGTGTTCCAGACCCTAACACCCGGATTAATCTGGCCTACCCCACACTCTCAGGCACTATGATCCCGACCCTAACCCCTGGATTAATCCGGCTTAACCCACAAACTCAGGCACTGTGTTCCAGAGCCTAACCCCTGGATTAATCCAGCCTGTCCCACACTCAAAGGCACTGAATTCCATATCCTAACCGCTAGATTATTCCCACCTATCTCACACTCTCAGGCACTGTGTTCGAGACCCTAACCTCTGGATTAATCCGGCCTATTCCACACTCTCAGACACTGTGTTCCAGACCATAACCCCTGGATTAATCCGGCCTATCCCACTCTCTCAGGCACTGTGTTCCAGGCCCTAAATCCTTGAATTAATCTGGTCTATCCCACACTCTCAGGCACTTTGTTCCACACCCTAACCCCTGGATTAATCCAGCCTCCCCGACATTCTCAGGCAGTGTGTTCCAGAACCTAACCCGTGGATTAATCTGGCCTATCCCACACTCTCAGGCACTGTGTTCCAGACCCTCACCCCTGGATTAATTCGGCCTATCCAAATCTCTCAGGCACTGTGTTCCAGACCCTCATACCTAATTAATTCAGCCTCCCGCACACTCTCAGGCACTGGATTCCAGACCCTAACACCTGGATTAATCCGGCCAAACCCACACTGTTAGGCACTGTGTTCCAGACCCTAAGCCTTCGATTAATCCAGCCAAACCCACAACCTCAGACACTGTGTTCCAGACACTAACCCCTGGATTAATCCAGCCTAACGCACACTCTAAGGCACTCTATTCCAGACCCTAACACCTGGATTGATCCGGACAATCCCACACTGTCAGGCACTGTCTTCCAGACCCTAAGCCTTCGATTAATCTAGCCAAACCCACACCTTCAGACACTGTGTTCCAGACACTAACCCCTGGATTAATCCGGCCTCTCGCACACTCTCAGGCACTGTATTCCAGACCCTAACACCTGGATTAATCCGGCCTCTCGCACACTCTCAGGCACTGTATTCCAGACCCTAACAGTGGATTAATCCGGCCTATCCCACACGCTCAGTCACTTTGTTCCACACCCTAACCCGTGGATTAGTCCGGCCTATCCCACATTCCTATCCAGGGGTTTTGGGTCTGGAATACAGTTTCTGAGAGTGTGTGATGGGCCAGATTAATGCAGGGTTTCAGGTCTGAAACAGAGTGGCAAGGAGTCAGGAATAGTCCGGATTAATCCAAGGGTTAGGGCTTGGAACACAGTGCCTGAGAGTGTGCGGGAGGCTGAATTAATTTGGTATGAGGGTCTGGAACACAGTGCCTTAGAGATTGGGATAGGCTGGATTAATCCAGGGGTTAGGGTGTGGAACAAAGTGCCTGAGAGCGTGGGATAGACTAGATTAATTCAAGGATTTAGTGTCGGGAACACAGTGCCTGAGAGAGTGGGATAGGCCGGATTAATCCAGGGGTTATGATCTGGAACACAGTGCCTGAGAGTGTGGGATAGGTGGGAATAATCTAGGGGTTAGGGTATGGAATTCAGTGCCTTTGAGTGTGGGACAAGCTGGATTAATCCAGGGGTTAGGGTCTGGAATACAATACCTGAGAGTGTGGGGAAGGCAAGGTCAATCCAGGTGTTAGGGTCTGGAACACAGTGCCTGAGAGTATGGGATAGGTGTGAATAATCCAGGGGTTAGGGTCTGGAACACAGTGCCTGAGAGTGTGCTGGTGTCAGAATTAATTCAGGTGTTAGGGTCTGGAACACAGTGCCTTAGGGATTGGGATGGGCCGGATTAATCCAGGGGTTAGTGTCTGGAAAACAGTGCCTGAGAATATGGGATAGGCTGGATTCATCCAGGTATTATGTCTGGAACACAGTGCCCGAGAGTGTGGGGAGGCCGGATTAATCCAGGGGTTAGGGTCTGGAACACAGTGCCTGAGAGTGTGGGAAAAGGTGTGAATTATCCAGGGGTTAGGGTCTGGAACACAGTGTCTGAGAGTGTGGAATAGGCCGGTCAATCCAGGGGTTAGTGTCTGGAACGCAGTTCCTGAGAGTGCGGGATATGGCAGATTAATCCAGGGATTTTGGTCTGGAATACAGTTTCTGAGAGTGTGGGATGGGCCAGATTAATGCAAGGTTTAGGGTCTGAAAGAGAGTGCCTGAGAGTCAGGGACAGGCCAGATTAATCCAGGGGTTATGGCCTGGAACACAGTGCCTGAGAGAGTGGGATAGGCTAGATTAATCCAGGGGTTAGGGTCTGGAACACAGTGCCTGAGAGTGTGGGATTGGCCGGGTCAATCAAGGGTTTAGTGTCTGGAACACAGTGTCTGAGAGTGTGGGATTGGCCGGGTCAATCCAGGGTTTAGTGTCTCGAACACAGTGCCTGGTAGTCTGGGATAGGCCGGATTAATCCAGGGGTTAGGGTCTGGAACACAGTGCCTGAGAGCGTGGGGTAAACCCAGTTAATCCAGGGGTTAGTGTCTGGAACACAGTGTCTGAGATTGTGGGATAGGCCGGAATAATCCAGGGGTTAGGGTCTGGAACACAGTGCCTGATAGTCTGGGATAGGCCGGATTAATCCGGGGGTTAGGGTCTGGAACACAGTGCCTGAGAGCGTGGGGTAAACCCAGTTAATCCAGGGGTTAGTGTCTGGAACACAGTGTCTGAGAGTGTGGGATAGGCCGGAATAATCCAGGGGTTAGGGTCTGGAACACAGTGCCTGAGAGAGTGGGATAGGCCGGATTAATCCGTTGGTTAGGGTCTGGAACACAGTGCCTGAGAGTGTTGGATACGGCGGATTAATCCAGAGGTTATAGTCTGGAACACAGTGCCTGAGAATGTGGAATAGGCCCAATTAATCCAGAGGTTAGGGTCTGGAACACTGTGCCTGAGAGTGTGGGATAGGTGCGAATAATCCAGGGGTTAGGGTCTGGAACAGAATGCCTGATAGTGTGGGGTAGGCCGGATTAATCCGGGGGTTAGGGTCTGGAACACAGTGCCTGAGAGTGTGGGATACGGCGGATTAACCCAGAGGTTAGGGTCTGGAACACAGTGCCTGAGAATGTGGAATAGGCCCAATTAATCCAGAGGTTAGGGTCTGGAACACTGTGCCTGAGAGTGTGGGATAGGTGTGAATAATCCAGGGGTTAGGGTCTGGAACAGAATGCCTGAGAGTGTGGGGTAGGCCAGGTCAATCCAGGTGTTAGTGTCTGGAATACAGTGCCTGAGAGTATGGGATAGGCCGGATCAATCCAGGGGTTAGGCTCTGGAACACCGCATCTGAGAATGTGGGATCGGACCAATTAATCCAGGTGTTAGGGTCTGGAACACAGTGTCTGAGAGTATGGGATAGGCCGGATTAATCCAGTGGCTCGGTTCTGGAACACAGTGCCTGAGAGTGTGCTGGCGGCAGAATTAATTCAGGTGTTAGGCTCTGGAACACAGTGCCTTAGAGATTGGGATAGGCTGGATTAATCCAGGGGTTAGTGTCTGGAAAACAGTGCCTGAGAATATGGGATAGGCCGGATTCATCCAGGGATTATGTCTGGAACACAGTGCCCGAGTGTGTGGGGAGGGCGGATTAATCCAGGGTTTAGGGTCTGGACCGCAGTGTTTGAGAGTGTGGGAAAAGGTGTGAATTATCCAGGGGTTAGGGTCTGGAACACAGTTTCTGAGAGTGTGGAATAGGCCGGTCAATCCAGGGGTTAGGGTCTGGAACGCAGTTCCTGAGAGTGCGGGATATGGCAGATTAATCCAGGGGTTTTGGTCTGGAATACAGTTTCTGAGAGTGTGGGATGGGCCAGATTGATTCAGGGTTTAGGGTCTGAAAGAGAGTGCCTGAGAGTCAGGGATAGGCCGGATTAATCCAGGGTTATTGCCTGGAATCCAGTGCCTGAGAGAGTGGGATAGGCCAGATTAAATCAGGGGTTAGGGTCTGGAACACAGTGCCTGAGAGCGTGGGGTGGGCCGGGTCAATCCAGGAGTTCGTATCTGGAACACAGTGTCTGAGAGTGTGGGATTGGCCGGGTCAATCCAGGGGTTAGTGTCTGGAACACAGTGCCTGATAGTGTGGGATAGGCTGGATTAATCCAGGGTTTAGCGTCTGGAACACAGTGCCTGAGAGCTTGGGGTAAACCCAGTCAATCCAGGGGTTAGTGTCTGGAACACAGTGTCTGAGAGTGTGGGATAGACCGGAATAATCCAGGGGTTAGGGTGTGGAACACAGTGCCTGCGCGAGTGGGATAGGCCAGGTCAATCCAGGTGTCAGGGTCTGGAACACAGTGCCTGAGAGTATGAGATAGGTGTGAATAATCCAGGGGTTAGGGTCTGGAACACAGTGCCTGAGAGTGTGCTGGTGTCAGAATTAATTCAGGTGTTAGGGTCTGGAACACAGTGCCTTAGAGATTGGGATGGGCCGGATTAATCCAGGGGTTAGTGTCTGGAAAACAGTGCCTGAGAATATGGGATAGGCTGGATTCATCCAGGTATTATGTCTGGAACACAGTGCCCGAGAGTGTGGGGAGGCTGGATTAATCCAGGGGTTAGGGTCTGGAACACAGTGCCTGAGAGTGTGGGAAAAGGTGTGAATTATCCTGGGGTTAGGGTCTGGAACACAGTGTCTGAGAGTGTGAAATAGTCTGGTCAATCCAGGGGTTAGTGTCTGGAACGCAGTTCCTGAGAGTGCGGGATATGGCAGATTAATCCAGGGGTTTTGGTCTGGAATACAGTTTCTGAGAGTGTGGGATGGGCCAGATTAATGCAAGGTTTAGGGTCTGAAAGAGAGTGCCTGAGAGTCAGGGACAGGCCAGATTAATCCAGGGGTTATGGCCTGGAACACAGTGCCTGAGAGAGTGGGATAGGCTAGATTAATTCAGGGGTTAGGGTCTGGAACACAGTGCCTGAGTTCGTGGGGTAGGCCGGATTAATCCAGGGGTTAGTATCTGGAACACAGTGTCTGAGAATGTGGGGTTGGCCGGGTCAATCCAGGGGTTAGTGTCTAGAACAGTGCCTGAGAGTGTGGGATAGACCGGAATAATCCAGGGGTTAGGGTGTGGAACACAGTGCCTGAGAGAGTGGGATAGGCCAGGTCAATCCAGGTGTCAGGGTCTGGAACACAGTGCCTGAGAGTATGGGATAGGTGTGAATAATCCAGGGGTTAGGGTCTGGAACACAGTGCCTGAGAGTGTGCTGGTGTCAGAATTAATTCAGGTGTTAGGGTCTGGAACACAGTGCCTTAGAGATTGGGATGGGCCGGATTAATCCAGGGGTTAGTGTCTGGAAAACAGTGCCTGAGAATATGGGATAGGCTGGATTCATCCAGGTATTATGTCTGGAACACAGTGCCCGAGAGTGTGGGGAGGCTGGATTAATCCAGGGGTTAGGGTCTGGAACACAGTGCCTGAGAGTGTGGGAAAAGGTGTGAATTATCCAGGGGTTAGGGTCTGGAACACAGTGTCTGAGAGTGTGGAATAGGCTGGTCAATCCAGGGGTTAGTGTCTGGAACGCAGTTCCTGAGAGTGCGGGATATGGCAGATTAATCCAGGGGTTTTGGTCTGGAATACAGTTTCTGAGAGTGTGGGATGGGCCAGATTAATGCAAGGTTTAGGGTCTGAAAGAGAGTGCCTGAGAGTCAGGGACAGGCCAGATTAATCCAGGGGTTATGGCCTGGAACACAGTGCCTGAGAGAGTGGGATAGGCTAGATTAATCCAGGGGTTAGGGTCTGGAACACAGTGCCTGAGTTCGTGGGGTAGGCCGGATTAATCCAGGGGTTAGTATCTGGAACACAGTGTCTGAGAGTGTGGGGTTGGCCGGGCCAATCCAGGGGTTAGTGTCTGGAACACAGTGTCTGAGAGTGTGGGATTGGCCGGGTCAATCCAGGGTTTAGTGTTTCGAAGACAGTGCCTGATAGTCTGGGATAGGCCGGATTAATCCAGGGGTTAGTGTCTGGAACACAGTGTCTGAGAGTGTGGGATACGGCGGATTAACCCAGAGGTTAGGGTCTGGAACACAGTGCCTGAGAATGTGGAATAGGCCCAATTAATCCAGAGGTTAGGGTCTGGAACACTGTGCCTGAGAGTGTGGGATAGGTGTGAATAATCCAGGGGTTAGGGTCTGGAACACAATGCCTAAGAGTGTGGGGTAGGCCAGGTCAATCCAGGTGTTAGTGTCTGGAATACAGTGCCTGAGAGTATGGGATAGGCCGGATCAATCCAGGGGTTAGGCTCTGGAACACAGCATCTGAGAATGTGGGATCGGACCAATTAATCCAGGTGTTAGGGTCTGGAACACAGTGTCTGAGAGTATGGGATAGGCCGGATTAATCCAGTGGCTCGGTTCTGGAACACAGTGCCTGAGAGTGGGCTGGCGGCAGAATTAATTCAGGTGTTAGGCTCTGGAACACAGTGCCTTAGAGATTGGGATAGGCCGGATTAATCCAGGGGTTAGTGTCTGGAAAACAGTGCCTGAGAATATGGGATAGGCCGGATTCATCCAGGGATTATGTCTGGAACACAGTGCCCGAGTGTGTGGGGAGGGCGGATTAATCCAGGGTTTAGGGTCTGGACCGCAGTGTTTGAGAGTGTGGGAAAAGGTGTGAATTATCCAGGGGTTAGGGTCTGGAACACAGTTTCTGAGAGTGTGGAATAGGCCGGTCAATCCAGGGGTTAGGGTCTGGAACGCAGTTCCTGAGAGTGCGGGATATGGCAGATTAATCCAGGGGTTTTGGTCTGGAATACAGTTTCTGAGAGTGTGGGATGGGCCAGATTGATTCAGGGTTTAGGGTCTGAAAGAGAGTGCCTGAGAGTCAGGGATAGGCCGGATTAATCCAGGGTTATTGCCTGGAACACAGTGCCTGAGAGCGTGGGGTAGGCCGGGTCAATCCAGGGGTTAGTGCCTGGAACACAGTGCCTGATAGTGTGGGATAGGCTGGATTAATCCAGGGGTTAGGGTCTGGAACACAGTGCCTGAGAGCTTGGGGTAAACCCAGTCAATCCAGGGGTTAGTGTCTGGAACACAGTGTCTGAGAGTGTGGGATAGGCCGGGTCAATCCAGGGGTTAGTGTCTGGAACACAGTGTCTGAGAGTGTGGGATAGGCCGGGTCAATCCAGGGGTTAGTGTCTAGAACAGTGCCTGAGAGTGTGGGATAGACCGGAATAATACAGGGGTTAGGGTGTGGAACACAGTGCCTGAGAGAGTGGGGTAGGCCAGGTCAATCCAGGTGTCAGGGTGTGGAACACAGTGTCTGAGAGTATGGGGGATGCTGAATTAATCCAGGGGTTAAGGTGTGGAACATAGTACCTGAGAGTGTGGGGTAGGCCAGGTCAATCCCAGTGTTAAGGTCTGGAACACAGTGTCTGAGAGTATGGGATAGGCCGGATTAATCCAGTGGCTCGGTTCTGGAACACATTGTCTGAGAGTGTACGATAGGCCGGGTCAATTCAGGGTTTATTGTCGGGAATACAGTATCTAAGATTATGGTGGTGGTCGCTTTAATACAGGGGTTAGTGTCTGGAACACAGTGTCAGACAGAGTGGGATAGGCCAGATTAATCCAGTGGTTAGGGTCTGGAATACAGTGCCTGAGAGTGTGGGATAGGTGTGAATAATCCAGGAGTTAGGGTCTGGAACACAGTGCCTGAGAGTGTGCTGGCGGCAGAATTAATTCAGGTGTTAGGGTCTGGAACACAGTGCCTTAGAGATTGTGATAGGCTGGATTAATCCAGGGTTAGTGTCTGGAAAACAGTGCCTGAGAATATGGGATAGGCCGGATTCATCCAGGGGTTATGGCCTGGAACACAGTGACTGAGAGAGTAGGATAGGCCAGAATAATCCAGGGGTTAGGGTCTGGAACACAGTGTCTGAGAATGTGGTTTAGGCCGGATTAATCCAAGGGTTAGGGTCTGGAACACAGTGTCTGAGGAGGTGGGTTAGGCCGGATTAATCCAGGGGTTAGGCTCTGGAACACAGTGCCTGAGAGTGTGGGGTAGGCCAAGTCAATCCAGGTGTTAGGGTCTGGAACACAGTGCCTGAGAGTGTGCGATAGGCCGGATTAATCCAGGGGTTAGTGTCTGGAACACAGTGTCTGAGGGTGTTGGTTTGGCTGGATTAATCGAAGGCTTAGGGTCTGGAACACAGTGCCTGACAGTATGGGATTGGCCAGATTAATCCAGGTGTTAGGGTCTGGAATACAGTGACTGATAGTGTGGGATAGGCCGGATAAATCCAGGGGTTACGTTCTGGAACACAGTGTCTGAGAGTGTGGGATAGGCCGGATTAATCCAGGGGTGAGGCTCTGGAACACAGTGCCTGACAGTGTGGGGGAGGCTGGATTAATCCAGGGGTTAGGGTCTGGAACACAGTGTCTGAGAATGTGGGGGAGGCTGGATTAATCCAGGGGTTAGTGTCTGGAACACAGTGTCTGAGAGTGTGGGATAGGCTAAATTATTCCAGGCTTTAGGGTCTGTAAAATAGTGTCTGAGAGTGTGGGTTTGGCTGGATTAATAGAAGGCTTAGTGTCTGGTATACAGTGCCTGAGAGTGTGGGATTGGCCGGAATTAATCCACGGGTTAGGCTCTGGAACACAGTGCCTGAGAGTGTGTGGTAGGCCAGATCAATCCAGGGGTTAGTGTCTGGAACACAGTGTCTGAGAGTGTGGGATAGGCTAAATTATTCCAGGCTTTAGGGTCTGTAAAACAGTGTCTGAGAGTGTGGGTTTGGCTGGATTAATAGAAGGCTTAGTGTCAGGTATAGAGTTGCTGAGAGTGTGGGATTGGCCGGATTAATCAAGGGGTTATGGTCTGGAAAACAGTTCCTGAGTGTGTGGGATAGGCCAGATTAGTCCAGAGGTCAGGGTCTGGAACACAGTACCTGAGAGTGTGGGAGAAGTGGGAATAATCCGGGGGTTAGGATCTGTAACACAGTGTCTGAGAGTGTTCGGGAGTCCGAGTCAATCCAGGGTTCAGGGTCTGGAACACAGTTCCTGAGAATTTGGGATAGGCCGGATTAATCCAAGGGTTAGTGTCTGGAACACAGTGTCTGAGTGTGTGGGATAGGCTGGATTAATCCAGGGGTTAGTGTCTGGAACACAGTGTCTGAGAATGTGGGTTAGGCCGGATTAATCCAGGGGTTAGGGTCTGGAACACAGTGTCTGAGAATGTGGGTTAGGCCGGATTAATCCACGGGTTAGGTTTTGGAACACACTGCCTGAGAGTGTTGGGGAGGCTGGATTAATCCAGGGGTTAGGGTGTGGAACAAAGTGCCTGAGAGTGTGTGATAGGCCGGATTAATCCACGGTTAGGGTCTGGAACACAGTGCCTGAGAGTGTGCGATAGGCCAGATTAATCCAGGGGTTCGTGTCTGGAACACAGTGTCTGAGGGTGTGGGTTTGGCTGGATTAATCAAAGGCTTAGGGTCTGGAACACAGTGCCTGAGAGTGTGGGATTGGCCGGATTAATCAAGGGGTTATATTCTGGAAAACAGTACCTGAGTGTGTGGGATAGGCCAGATTAGTCCAGACGTTAGGGTCTGGAACACAGTACCTGAGAGTGTGGGAAAAGGTGTGAATTATCCTGGGGTTAGGGTCTGGAACACAGTGTCTGAGAGTGTGAAATAGTCTGGTCAATCCAGGGGTTAGTGTCTGGAACGCAGTTCCTGAGAGTGCGGGATATGGCAGATTAATCCAGGGGTTTTGGTCTGGAATACAGTTTCTGAGAGTGTGGGATGGGCCAGATTAATGCAAGGTTTAGGGTCTGAAAGAGAGTGCCTGAGAGTCAGGGACAGGCCAGATTAATCCAGGGGTTATGGCCTGGAACACAGTGCCTGAGAGAGTGGGATAGGCTAGATTAATTCAGGGGTTAGGGTCTGGAACACAGTGCCTGAGTTCGTGGGGTAGGCCGGATTAATCCAGGGGTTAGTATCTGGAACACAGTGTCTGAGAATGTGGGGTTGGCCGGGTCAATCCAGGGGTTAGTGTCTAGAACAGTGCCTGAGAGTGTGGGATAGACCGGAATAATCCAGGGGTTAGGGTGTGGAACACAGTGCCTGAGAGAGTGGGATAGGCCAGGTCAATCCAGGTGTCAGGGTCTGGAACACAGTGCCTGAGAGTATGGGATAGGTGTGAATAATCCAGGGGTTAGGGTCTGGAACACAGTGCCTGAGAGTGTGCTGGTGTCAGAATTAATTCAGGTGTTAGGGTCTGGAACACAGTGCCTTAGAGATTGGGATGGGCCGGATTAATCCAGGGGTTAGTGTCTGGAAAACAGTGCCTGAGAATATGGGATAGACTGGATTCATCCAGGTATTATGTCTGGAACACAGTGCCCGAGAGTGTGGGGAGGCTGGATTAATCCAGGGGTTAGGGTCTGGAACACAGTGCCTGAGAGTGTGGGAAAAGGTGTGAATTATCCAGGGGTTAGGGTCTGGAACACAGTGTCTGAGAGTTTGGAATAGGCTGGTCAATCCAGGGGTTAGTGTCTGGAACGCAGTTCCTGAGAGTGCGGGATATGGCAGATTAATCCAGGGGTTTTGGTCTGGAATACAGTTTCTGAGAGTGTGGGATGGGCCAGATTAATGCAAGGTTTAGGGTCTGAAAGAGAGTGCCTGAGAGTCAGGGACAGGCCAGATTAATCCAGGGGTTATGGCCTGGAACACAGTGCCTGAGAGAGTGGGATAGGCTAGATTAATCCAGGGGTTAGGGTCTGGAACACAGTGCCTGAGTTCGTGGGGTAGGCCGGATTAATCCAGGGGTTAGTATCTGGAACACAGTGTCTGAGAGTGTGGGGTTGGCCGGGCCAATCCAGGGGTTAGTGTCTGGAACACAGTGTCTGAGAGTGTGGGATTGGCCGGGTCAATCCAGGGTTTAGTGTTTCGAAGACAGTGCCTGATAGTCTGGGATAGGCCGGATTAATCCAGGGGTTAGTGTCTGGAACACAGTGTCTGAGAGTGTGGGATACGGCGGATTAACCCAGAGGTTAGGGTCTGGAACACAGTGCCTGAGAATGTGGAATAGGCCCAATTAATCCAGAGGTTAGGGTCTGGAACACTGTGCCTGAGAGTGTGGGATAGGTGTGAATAATCCAGGGGTTAGGGTCTGGAACACAATGCCTAAGAGTGTGGGGTAGGCCAGGTCAATCCAGGTGTTAGTGTCTGGAATACAGTGCCTGAGAGTATGGGATAGGCCGGATCAATCCAGGGGTTAGGCTCTGGAACACAGCATCTGAGAATGTGGGATCGGACCAATTAATCCAGGTGTTAGGGTCTGGAACACAGTGTCTGAGAGTATGGGATAGGCCGGATTAATCCAGTGGCTCGGTTCTGGAACACAGTGCCTGAGAGTGGGCTGGCGGCAGAATTAATTCAGGTGTTAGGCTCTGGAACACAGTGCCTTAGAGATTGGGATAGGCCGGATTAATCCAGGGGTTAGTGTCTGGAAAACAGTGCCTGAGAATATGGGATAGGCCGGATTCATCCAGGGATTATGTCTGGAACACAGTGCCCGAGTGTGTGGGGAGGGCGGATTAATCCAGGGTTTAGGGTCTGGACCGCAGTGTTTGAGAGTGTGGGAAAAGGTGTGAATTATCCAGGGGTTAGGGTCTGGAACACAGTTTCTGAGAGTGTGGAATAGGCCGGTCAATCCAGGGGTTAGGGTCTGGAACGCAGTTCCTGAGAGTGCGGGATATGGCAGATTAATCCAGGGGTTTTGGTCTGGAATACAGTTTCTGAGAGTGTGGGATGGGCCAGATTGATTCAGGGTTTAGGGTCTGAAAGAGAGTGCCTGAGAGTCAGGGATAGGCCGGATTAATCCAGGGTTATTGCCTGGAACACAGTGCCTGAGAGCGTGGGGTAGGCCGGGTCAATCCAGGGGTTAGTGTCTGGAACACAGTGCCTGATAGTGTGGGATAGGCTGGATTAATCCAGGGGTTAGGGTCTGGAACACAGTGCCTGAGAGCTTGGGGTAAACCCAGTCAATCCAGGGGTTAGTGTCTGGAACACAGTGTCTGAGAGTGTGGGATAGGCCGGGTCAATCCAGGGGTTAGTGTCTGGAACACAGTGTCTGAGAGTGTGGGATAGGCCGGGTCAATCCAGGGGTTAGTGTCTAGAACAGTGCCTGAGAGTGTGGGATAGACCGGAATAATACAGGGGTTAGGGTGTGGAACACAGTGCCTGAGAGAGTGGGGTAGGCCAGGTCAATCCAGGTGTCAGGGTGTGGAACACAGTGTCTGAGAGTATGGGGGATGCTGAATTAATCCAGGGGTTAAGGTGTGGAACATAGTACCTGAGAGTGTGGGGTAGGCCAGGTCAATCCCAGTGTTAAGGTCTGGAACACAGTGTCTGAGAGTATGGGATAGGCCGGATTAATCCAGTGGCTCGGTTCTGGAACACATTGTCTGAGAGTGTACGATAGGCCGGGTCAATTCAGGGTTTATTGTCGGGAATACAGTATCTAAGATTATGGTGGTGGTCGCTTTAATACAGGGGTTAGTGTCTGGAACACAGTGTCAGACAGAGTGGGATAGGCCAGATTAATCCAGTGGTTAGGGTCTGGAATACAGTGCCTGAGAGTGTGGGATAGGTGTGAATAATCCAGGAGTTAGGGTCTGGAACACAGTGCCTGAGAGTGTGCTGGCGGCAGAATTAATTCAGGTGTTAGGGTCTGGAACACAGTGCCTTAGAGATTGTGATAGGCTGGATTAATCCAGGGTTAGTGTCTGGAAAACAGTGCCTGAGAATATGGGATAGGCCGGATTCATCCAGGGGTTATGGCCTGGAACACAGTGACTGAGAGAGTAGGATAGGCCAGAATAATCCAGGGGTTAGGGTCTGGAACACAGTGTCTGAGAATGTGGTTTAGGCCGGATTAATCCAAGGGTTAGGGTCTGGAACACAGTGTCTGAGGAGGTGGGTTAGGCCGGATTAATCCAGGGGTTAGGCTCTGGAACACAGTGCCTGAGAGTGTGGGGTAGGCCAAGTCAATCCAGGTGTTAGGGTCTGGAACACAGTGCCTGAGAGTGTGCGATAGGCCGGATTAATCCAGGGGTTAGTGTCTGGAACACAGTGTCTGAGGGTGTTGGTTTGGCTGGATTAATCGAAGGCTTAGGGTCTGGAACACAGTGCCTGACAGTATGGGATTGGCCAGATTAATCCAGGTGTTAGGGTCTGGAATACAGTGACTGATAGTGTGGGATAGGCCGGATAAATCCAGGGGTTACGTTCTGGAACACAGTGTCTGAGAGTGTGGGATAGGCCGGATTAATCCAGGGGTGAGGCTCTGGAACACAGTGCCTGACAGTGTGGGGGAGGCTGGATTAATCCAGGGGTTAGGGTCTGGAACACAGTGTCTGAGAATGTGGGGGAGGCTGGATTAATCCAGGGGTTAGTGTCTGGAACACAGTGTCTGAGAGTGTGGGATAGGCTAAATTATTCCAGGCTTTAGGGTCTGTAAAATAGTGTCTGAGAGTGTGGGTTTGGCTGGATTAATAGAAGGCTTAGTGTCTGGTATACAGTGCCTGAGAGTGTGGGATTGGCCGGAATTAATCCACGGGTTAGGCTCTGGAACACAGTGCCTGAGAGTGTGTGGTAGGCCAGATCAATCCAGGGGTTAGTGTCTGGAACACAGTGTCTGAGAGTGTGGGATAGGCTAAATTATTCCAGGCTTTAGGGTCTGTAAAACAGTGTCTGAGAGTGTGGGTTTGGCTGGATTAATAGAAGGCTTAGTGTCAGGTATAGAGTTGCTGAGAGTGTGGGATTGGCCGGATTAATCAAGGGGTTATGGTCTGGAAAACAGTTCCTGAGTGTGTGGGATAGGCCAGATTAGTCCAGAGGTCAGGGTCTGGAACACAGTACCTGAGAGTGTGGGAGAAGTGGGAATAATCCGGGGGTTAGGATCTGTAACACAGTGTCTGAGAGTGTTCGGGAGTCCGAGTCAATCCAGGGTTCAGGGTCTGGAACACAGTTCCTGAGAATTTGGGATAGGCCGGATTAATCCAAGGGTTAGTGTCTGGAACACAGTGTCTGAGTGTGTGGGATAGGCTGGATTAATCCAGGGGTTAGTGTCTGGAACACAGTGTCTGAGAATGTGGGTTAGGCCGGATTAATCCAGGGGTTAGGGTCTGGAACACAGTGTCTGAGAATGTGGGTTAGGCCGGATTAATCCACGGGTTAGGTTTTGGAACACACTGCCTGAGAGTGTTGGGGAGGCTGGATTAATCCAGGGGTTAGGGTGTGGAACAAAGTGCCTGAGAGTGTGTGATAGGCCGGATTAATCCACGGTTAGGGTCTGGAACACAGTGCCTGAGAGTGTGCGATAGGCCAGATTAATCCAGGGGTTCGTGTCTGGAACACAGTGTCTGAGGGTGTGGGTTTGGCTGGATTAATCAAAGGCTTAGGGTCTGGAACACAGTGCCTGAGAGTGTGGGATTGGCCGGATTAATCAAGGGGTTATATTCTGGAAAACAGTACCTGAGTGTGTGGGATAGGCCAGATTAGTCCAGACGTTAGGGTCTGGAACACAGTACCTGAGAGTGTGTGGTAGGCCAGATTAATCCAGGGGTTAGTGTCTGGAACACAGTGTCTGAGAGTGTGGGATAGGCTGGATTAATCCAGGGGCTAGGGTCTGGAAAACAGTATCTGAGAGAGTGGGATAGGCCGGATTAATACAGGGGTTAGGGTCTGGAACACAGTGTCTGAGAATGTGGGGGATGCTGGATTAATCCAGGGGTTAGATTCAGGAACACAGTGACTGAGAGTATTGGTTAGGCCATTTTAATCCAGGGTTCGTGTCTGGAATACAGTGCCTGAGAGAGTGGGATAGTCCGGATTTATCCAGGGGTTCGAGTCTGAAACACAGTGTCTGAGAATGTGGGTTGGGCCAGTGTAATCCAGGGGTTAGGCTCTGGAACACAGTGTCTGAGAATGTGGGTTAAGCCGGCTTAATCCAGGGGTTAGGCTCTATAACACAGTGCCTGAGAGTGTGGGGGAGGCCGGATTAATCCAGGGGTTAGGGTGTGGAACAAATTGCCTGAGAGTGTGGGATGGACCGGATTAATCCACAGTTAGGGTCTGGAACACAGTGCTTGAGAGTGTGCGTTAGGCCGGATTAATCCAGGGGTTAGTGTCTGGAACACAGTGTCTGAGGGTGTGGGTTTGGCTGGATTAATCGAAGGCTTAGTGTCTGGAATACAGTTTCTGAGAGTGTGAGATAGGCCAGATTAATCCAGGTGTTAGGGTCTGGAATACAGTGCCTGAGAGTGTGGGATAGGCTGGATTAATCCAGGGGTTAGTGTCTGGAACACAGTGTCTGAGGGTGTGGGTTCGGCTGGATTAATAGAAGGCTTAGTGTCTGGAATACAGTGCCTGAGAGTGTGAGATTGGCCAGATTAATCCTGGGGTTATGATCTGGAACACAGTACCTGAGAGTGTGGGAGAGGTGGGAATAATCCGGGGGTTAGGATCTGTAACACAGTGTCTGAGAGTGTTCGGGAGTCCGAGTCAATCCAGGGTTAAGGGTCTGGAACACAGTTCCTGAGAATTTGGGATAGGCCGGATTAATCCAGGGGTTAGTGTCTGGAACACAGTGCCTAGGAGTGTGGGATAGGCTGGATTAATCCACGGGTTAGAGTCTGGAACACAGTGCCTGAGAGTGTGGGATTGGCCGGATTAATCCAGGTGTTAGGGTCTGGAATACAGTGCCTGAGAGTGTGGGATAGGCCGGATTAATCCAGGGGTTAGTGTCTGGAACACAGTGTCTGAGGGTGTGGGTTCGGCTGGATTAATGGAAGCCTTAGGGTCTGGAACTCAGTGCCTGACAGTGTGGGATTGGCCGGATTAATCCAGATGTTAGGGTCTGGAACACAGTGCCTGAGAATGTGGGATAGGCCGGATTGATCCTCGGGTTAGGTTTTGGTACACACTGCCAGAGAGTGTGGGGGACGCCGGATTAATCCAGGGGTTAGGGTCTGGAACACAGTGCCTGAGAGTGTGCGATAGGCGGATTAATCCAGGGGTTCGTGTCTGGAACACAGTGTCTGAGGCTGTGGGTTTGGCTGGATTAATCAGAATCTTAGGGTCTGGAACACAGTGCCTGACAGTGTGGGATTGGCCGGATTAATCCAGGTGTTAGGGTCTGGAATACAGTGCCTGAGAGTGTGGGGTAGGCCCGGTTAGTCCAGGGGTTAGTGTCTGGAACACAGTGTCTGTGAGTATGGAATAGGGCGGATTAATCCAGGAGTTTTGGGTCTGGAATACAGTTTCTGAGAGTGTGGGATAGGCCAGATTAATACAGGGTTTAGGGTCTGAAACAGAGCGGCTGAGAGTCATGGACAGGCCAGATTAATCCAAGGGTTATGGCCTGGAACACAGTGCCTGAGAGAGTGGGATAGGCCAGATTAATCCAGGGGTTAGTGTCTGGAACACAGTGTCTGAGAGTATGGAATAGGGCGGATTAATCCAGGAGTTTTGGGTCTGGAACACAGTGCCTGAGAGTGTGGGATAGGCTAGATTAATACAGGGTTTAGGGTCTGAAACAGAGTGCCTGAGAGTCAGGGACAGGCCAGATTAATCCAAGGGTTATGGCCTGGAACACAGTGCCTGAGAGATTGGGAGAGGTCGGATTCATCCAGGGATAATGTCTGGAACACAGTGCCTGAGGGTGTGGGTTTGGATGGATTAATCCAGGTGTTAGGGTCTGGAATACAGTGCCTGAGAGTGTGGGATAGGCCAGATTAATCCAGGGGTTACGTTCTGGAACACAATGCCTGAGAGTGTGGGGGAGGCTGGATTAATCCAGGGGTTCGGCTCTGGAACACAGTGCCTGAGAGTGTGGGGGAGGCCAGATTAATCCAGCGGTTAGGGTCTGGAACACAGTGCCTGAGCGTGTGGGATAGGCCAGATTAGTCCAGAGGTTAGGGTCTGGAACACAGTGCCTGAGAGTGTGGGATAGGCCGGATTAATCCGGGGGTTAGGGTCTGGTACACAGTGCCTGAGAATGTGGGATAGGCCGGATTAATCCACGGGTTAGGTTTTGGAACACACTGCCTGAGAGTGTGGGGGAGGCTGGATTAATCCAGGGGTTAGGGTGTGGAACAAAGTGCCTGAGAGTGTGGGATGGAACGGATTAATCCACGGTTAGGGTCTGGAACACAGTGCTTGAGAGTGAGCGATAGGCCGGATTAATCCAGGGGTTAGTGTCTGGAACACAGTGTCTGAGGATGTGGGTTTGGCTGGATTAATCGAAGGTTTATGGTCTGGAACACAGTGCCTGACAGTGTGGGATTCGCCAGATTAATCCAGGTGTTAGGGTCTTGAATACAGTGCCTGAGAGTGTGGGATAGGCTGGATTAATCAATGGGTTAGAGTCTGGAACACAGTGTCTGAGGGTGTGGGTTTGGCTGGATTAATCGAAGGCTTAGGGTCTGGAACACAGTGCCTGACAGTGTGAGATTGGCCGGATTAATCCAGGTGTTAGGGTCTGGAACAAAGTGCCTGAGAGTATGGGATAGGGTGGATTAATCCAGGGGTTTTGGGTCTGGAATACAGTTTCTGAGAGTGTGGGATACGCCAGATTAATGCAGGGTTTCGAGTCTGAAACAGAGTGGCTGAGAGTCAGGGATAGGCCGGATTAATCCAAGGGTTATAGCCTGGAACACAGTGCCTGAGAGAGTGGGATAGGCCGGATTAATCCAAGGGTTATAGCCTGGAACACAGTGCCTGTGAGAGTGGGATAGGCCGGACTAATCCAGGGGTTAGGGTCTGGAATACAATATCTGAGAGTGTGGGATAGGCCGGATTAATCCAAGGGTTCGGGCTTGGAACACAGTGTCTGAGAATGTGCGTTAGGCCGGATTAATCCAAGGGTTAGGCTCTGGAACACAGTGCCTGAGAGTGTGTGGGAAGCTGAATTAATTAGGTATGAGGGTCTGGAACGCAGTGCCTTAGAGATTGGGATAGGCCGGATTAATCCAGGGGTGAGGGTCTGGAACACAGTGCCTGAGCGTGTGGGATCGGCCGGAATTAATCCACGGGTTAGTCTCTGGAACACAGTGCCTGAGAGTGTGTGGTAGGCCAGATTAATCCAGGGGTTAGTGTCTGGAACACAGTGTCTGAGAGTGTGGGATAGGCTGAATTATTCCAGGCTTTAGGGTTTGTAAAACAGTGTCTGAGGGTGTGGGTTTGGCTGGATTAATAGAAGATGAGAGATGGAAATGTGTTGCTGGAAAAGCGCAGCAGGTCAGGCAGCATCTAGGGAACAGGAGAATCGACGTTTCGGGCATTAGCCCTTCTTCAGGAATGAGGAAAGTTGGTCCAGCAGGCGAAGATAAAAGATAGGGAGGAGGGACTTGGGGGAGGGGCGTCGGAAATGTGATAGGTGGAAAGAGGTCAAGGTGAGGGTGATAGGTCAGACTGGGGTGGGGCGGAGAGGTCGGGAAGAAGATTGCAGGTTAGGAAGGCGGTGCTGAATTTGATGGATTTGACTGAGACAAGGTGGGGGGAGGGGAAATGAGGAAACTGGTGAAATCCGAGTTCATCCCTTGTGGTTGGAGGGTTCCTAGCCGGAAGATGAGGCGTTCTTCCTCCAACCGTCGTTTCGCTGTGGTCTGACGATGGAGGAGTCCAAAGACCTGCATATCCTTGGTGGAGTGGGAGGGGGAATTGAAATGTTGAGCTACAGGGTGCTTGGGTTGGTTGGTCCGGGTGTCCCAGAGGTGTTCCCTGAAACGCTCCGCAAGTAGGCGGCCTGTCTCCCCAATATAGAGGAGGCCACATCGGGTGCAAAGGATGCAATAGATGATATGTGTGGAGGTACAGGTGAATCTGTGGCGGATATGGAAGTTTCCTTTGGGGCCTTGGAGGGAGGTGAGAGGGGAGGTGTGGGCGCAAGTCTTGCACCTCCTGCGGTTGCAGGGGAAGGTGCCGGGAGTGGAGGTTGGGTTGGTGGGGGGTGTGGATCTGACGAGGGAGTCACGGAGGGAGTGGTCTTTACGGAATGCTGATAGGGGAGGGGAGGGAAATATATTTTTGGTGGTGGGGTCCGTTTGGAGGTGGCGGAAATGGCGGCGGATGATTCGCTGTACATGGAGGTTAGTGGGGTGGTAGGTGAGGACCAGTAGGGTTCTGTCCTGGTGGCGGTTGGAGGGGCGGGGTTCAAGGGTGGAGGAGTGGGAAGTGGAAGAGATGCGGTGGAGGGCATCGTCGACCACGTTGGGGAGGAAATTGCGGTCCTTGAAGAAGGAGGCCATCTGGGTTGTGCGTTTTTGGAACTGGTCCTCCTGGGAGCAGATGCAGCAGAGTCGAAGGAATTGGGAGAATGGGATGGCGTTTTTACAGGGGGCAGGGTGGGAGGAGGTGTAGTCCAGGTAGCTGTGGGAGTCGGTCGGTTTGTAGTAGATGTCTGTGTTGACTCGGTCGCCTGAGATAGAAATAGAAAGGTCGAGGAAGGGGAGGGAGGAATCTGAAACTGTCCAGGTGAATTTGAGGTCGGGGTGGAAGGTGTTGGTGAAGTGGATGAACTGTTCAACCTCCTCGTGGGAGCACGAGGCGGCGCCGATACAGTCATCGATGTAGCGGAGGAAAAGGTGGGGGGTGGGGCCAGTGTAGTTGCGGAAGATGGACTGTTCCACATATCCTACGAAGAGGCAGGCATAGCTGGGGCCCATACGGGTGCCCATGGCTACTCCTTTCGTTTGGAGGAAGTGGGAGGATTGGAAAGAGAAGTTGTTCAGGGTGAGGACCAGTTCAGTCAGTCGAAGGAGGGTGTCAGTGGAAGGGTACTGGTCGGTACGGCGGGAAAGGAAGAAGCGGAGGGCTTTGAGTCCTTCGTGATGGGGGATGGAGGTGTACAGGGACTGGATGTCCATGGTGAAAATAAGGCGTTGGGGACCGGGGAAGCGAAAATCATGGAGCAGGTGGAGGGCATGGGTGGTGTCCCGAACGTAGGTGGGGAGTTCTTGGACTAAGGGGGACAGGACGGTGTCAAGGTATGCGGAGATGAGTTCGGTGGGGCAGGAGCAGGCTGAGACAATGGGTCGGCCGGGGCAGTCAGGTTTGTGGATTTTGGGCAGGAGGTAGAAGCGGGAGGTGCGGGGTTGTGGTACTATGAGGTTGGAGGCGGTGGATGGGAGGTCCCCTGAGGTGATGAGGTTATGGATGGTCTGGGAGATGATGGTTTGGTGGTGGGGGGTGGGGTCATGGTCAAGGGAGCAGTAGGAGGAGGTATCTGCGAGCTGGCGTTTGGCCTCAGCGGTGTAAAGGTCGGTGCGCCAAACTACTACCGTGCCTCCCTTGTCTGCTGGTTTGATAGTGAGGTTGGGGTTGCAATGGAGGGAGTGGAGGGCTGCGCGTTCCGAGGGTGAGAGGTTGGAGTGGGTGAGAGGGGTTCCGAGGGTGAGAGGTTGGAGTGGGTGAGAGGGGTGCCCCAAACTGGCAATGACTGTGGGCTGGCGGGTTAAATAAATAGATATATTCAGGAGATTTAGAGTCGCCACAAAACCAGGAGATTTAGAATCTCCTCAATTTAGGGCACTGACTCTGTACTGTCTGTTTAAATATATATAACCAGGAAATTTAGAATTTCCTCAGTTTAAGGCACTGACTCTGTGCTGTCTGTTTAAATATATATGTATAACCAGGATATTTAGAGTCATCTCAGTTTTGGGGCACTGACTCTGGGCTGTCTGGTTAAATAATTAGGTATAACCAGGAGATTTAGAGTCACCTCAGTTTCAGGAAATGACTTTTTGCTGGCTCGTTAAATAAATATATATAACCAGGAGATTCAGAATCTCCTCAGTCTAGGGCATTGACTTTGTGCCAGATGGTTCAATAAATATACATAAAACCAGGGGATTTAGAGTCTGTTCAGTTTAGGGCACAGACTCTATGCTGGATGGTTAATTATATATCACCAAAGATTTAGAGTCTGCACATTATAGAGCACTGAGACTGTGCTGGCTGGTTAAATAAATACATATAAACAGGAGATTTAGAGTCTACTCAGTTTAGGGCATTGACATTCTGCTGGCTGGTTAAATAAATATATATAACCATTAGATTCAGATTCTCCTCAGTTTAGGGCATTGACTCGGTGTTGGCTGGTTAAATGTATAGAACCAGGAGACTTAGAGTCGCTTCATTTTCGGGCTCAGATTATGTGCTGGATCGATAAATATATATGTTAGCATCTCTTCAGTTTGGGGCACTGCTCTGTGCTGTCTGTTTAAATATATATAACCGGTATATTTCGAGTCTCCTCAGTTTCGGGCACTGACTTTTTGCTGGCTGGTTAAATACAGAAATATAACTATGAGATTTAGAGTCTCCTCAGTTTAGGGCACTGAGTCTGGGCTGGTTGGTTAAATAAATAGATATATTCAGGAGATTTAGTGTCTCCACAGTTTAGAGCATTAGGGATTCCCCAGTTTTGGGCACCGACTCTCAACTTTACATTTTAATAAATATATATAAAACGAGGAAATTTAGAGTTTCCTCATTTTAGGTCACTGACTCTGTTGGCTGGTTAAATATATATAACCTGGAGATTCAGAGCCTCGTCATTGAGGGGGACTGGGTTTCTGCTGGCTGGTGGAATAAATATATATAAAACCAGCTGATTCGGATTCCCCTCAGTTTAGGGCATTGCCTCTGTGCTGGGTGGTTAAATAAATATATATACCCAGAAAATTTAGGGTGTCCTCATGTTTAGGTGACTGACTCTGTGCTGGCTGATTAAATGAATATATGTAACCAGGAGATGTAGAGTTATCTCATTATAGAGCACTATCTCTGTGCTGGCTGGTTAAATACATGTCTACATCCAGGGGGTTTAGTGTCTCCTCAGTTTAGTGCACTGGCTCTATGCTGTTCGTTTAAATATATATAACGAGGATATTTAGAGTCTCCTCAGACTAGGGACTGACTCTGTGCTGGATGGTTTAATAAATTTTTGTAAAACCAGGAGATTTAGAGTCTGTCCAGTTTAGGGCACTGACTCTGTGCTGGATGGTTAAATATATATCACCAAAGATTTGGAGTCTGCTCATTATAGGGCACTGAGACTGTGCTGGCTAGTTAAATAAATACATATAAACAGTTTTAGAGTCTCCTCAGGTTAGGGCATTAACATTCTGCTGGCTAATTAAAAAAAAATATATAACCATTAGATTCAGATTCTCCTCAGTTTAGGGAACTGACTCTGTGTTGGCTGGTTAAATATATAGGACCAGGAGAATTACAGTCTCCTCAGTTTAGGGCACTGACTTGCTGCTGGCTGGTTAAATATATATGACCTGGAGATCAGAGCCTCGTTCATTGAATGGGACTGAGTTTCTGCTGGCTGATGGAATAAATATATATATAAAACCAGCTGATTCAGATTCTCCTCTGTTTACAGCATTGACTCTGTGCTGGGTAGTTAAATGAGTAAATATACCCAGAAGATTTACGGTCTCCTCATGTTAGGTGACTGACTCAGCCAGCATAGAGTCAGTGCATTAAACTGAGGAGACACTAAATCCCCTGGATGTAAACATGTATTTAACCAGCCAGCACAGAGATAGTGCTCTATAATGAGCTGACTCTACATCTCCTGGTTACATATATTCATTTAATCAGCCAATACAGAGTCAGCACTGACTTTATGCTGGCTGACTAATTTCAAAACAACAGGAGATTTAGATTCTCCTCAGTAAAGGGCACTGTCTCTGTGCTGTCTGTTTAAATATATATATAAGACCAGAAATTTAGAGTCTCCTCAGTTTAGGGCACTGTCTTTGTGCTGGTGGGTTAATTAAATATATATATATTACTAAGAGATTTAGAATCTCCTCAGTTTAGAGCTCAGACTACGTGCTGGGTAGATAAATACACATAAATTACCTGGAGTTTTAGAGTCTCCTCATTTTAAGGCACTGACTCTGTGCTGGCTGGTTGATTACCAGCAGATTTAGAGTCTCCTCATTTCAAGGAACTGACTGAGTGCTGTTTGTTTAAATATATATAACCAAGCGATTTAGAGTCTCCTCAGTTAAGGCACTGACTCTGTGCTGTCTGGTTAATTATATATAACCAGGAGATTTTGAGTCTCCTCAGTTTCGGGCACTGACTTTCTCCTGGTTTTATATATATGTATTTATTCATCCATCACATAGTCTGAGCCCTAAACTGAGGCGACTGTAAATCTCCTGTTTATATATTTATTTAACCCGCCAGCCTCAGTCAGTGCCCGAAACTAAGGAGACTCTAAATATCCTGGTTATATATTTTTACTTAACCAGCCAGCCCAGAGTCAGTGCCCTACAATAAGCAGGCTCTAAATCTCCTGGTTATGTATATTTATTTAGTCAGCCAGCACAGAGTCAGTGCCCCAAAATGAGGAGAGTCAATCTCCTGGTTGTATATATTTAACCAGCCAACACAGTCAGTGTCCTAAACTGAGGAGACTCTGAATCTCCTGGTTGTATATATTTAAACAACAACACATAGTCTGAGCCCTAAACTGAGGAAACTGTAAATCACCTAGTTATATAAATGTATTTAACCAGTCAGCCAACAGTCAGTGGCCTCAGCTGAGGAGACTCTAAATCTCCTGGTTATATATATTTAAATGGACAGCACAGAGTCAGTGCCCTTAAATCAGGAGAATCTAAATCTCTTGGTTTTATATATTTATTTGACCAAGCAGCACAGAGTCAGTGCCCTATAATGCATAGAATCTAAATCTCGTGGTTGTATATATTTATTTAACCAGCCAGCACAGGTCAGTGCCCCAAACTGAGGAGACTCTCAATCTCCTGATTTTAAATATATATGTATTTATCTCTACAGCACATAGTCTGAGCCCTAAACTGAGGAAACTGTAAATCTCTTAGTTATATAAATTTATTTAACCGGCCAGCCCACGGTCAGTGGCCTAATCTGAGGAGTCTATAAATATTCGGGTTATATATAGTTAACCAGACATCACCGAACCAGTGCCCTTAACTGAGGAGTCTCTAAATCTCCAGGTTACATATAACCAGCCAGCACAGAGTCAGTGCCCAAAAATGAGCAGACTCTAAATGCCGTGATTACATATATTTATTTAACTCACCAGCAGAAAGTCAGTGCCCTAAACTAGAGACTCTAAATCTCCTGGTTATATATATTAAACCAGCCAACACACTGTCAGTGCCCTAAACTAGAGACTCGAAATCTCCTAGTTGTATCTATTTATTTAACTAGCCAGCAAACTGAGGAGACTCTGAATATTCTCGTTATAAAAAAATTTAACCAGCCACCATACAATCAGTGCCCTAAACTGAGGATATTCTAAATCTCCTAGTTATGTATATTTATTTAACCAGCCAGCACAGAGTCAGTGCCCTAAATTGTGGAGAATTTAAATCTCCTGGATATACATGTTTATTTAACCAGCCAGCACAGAGTCAGTGCTCTAGACTGAGGAGAATCTGAATCTCGTGGTTTGACATATTTATTTAACTCGCCAGTAGAGAGTCAGTGCTCTAAACTGAGGAGACTCTAAATCTCCTAGTTATATCTGTTTTTTTAACCAGCCAGCCCTGAGTCAGTGCCCCAAACTGAAGAGACTCTAAATACTCTGGTTATAATAGTTTTAAACAGCCACCACCACAGTCAGTTCCTGAAAATGAGGAGACTATAAATCTCCTGGTTATATTTAATTAACCAGCTCGTTATATATATTAAACAGACAGAACAGAGTCAATGCCCATAATGGAGTAGAGACTAAATCTCCTGGTTATGTATATTTAAATACACAGCAGGAGTCAGTGCCCGAGAATGAGCAGACTCTACATCTCCTGGTTTTATATATATAAGACAGCCAGCACAGAGTCAGTGCCCTAAACTGTGGAGAATTTAAATCTCCTGGATATACATGTTTATTTAACCATCCAGCACAGAGTCTGTGCCATAGACTGAGGAGAATCTGAATCTCGTGGTTAAATATATTTAAACAAACAGCATAGAGTCAGTGCCCTTGACTGAGGAGATTCTAATTGTCCTGGTTATATATATTTATTTAACTACCAACAAAAAGTCAGTGCCCAAAACTGAGAAGACTCTAAATCTCCTGGTTATATATATTTAACCAGCCGACACAGAGTCAGTGCTCCAAACAGAGGAGACTCTAAATATCCTGGTTATATAATTTATTAAACCCGCCAGCCCAAAGTCACTGCCCTCACCTGAGGAGACTCTAAATCTCCTGGTTATATATATTTAACCAGCCGACACAGAGTCAGTGCTCCAAACAGAGGAGACTCTAAATATCCTGGTTATATAATTTATTAAACCCGCCAGCCCAAAGTCACTGCCCTCACCTGAGGAGACTCTAAATCTCCTGGTTATATATATTTAACCAACCAACACAGTCAGTGCCCTAACCTGCGGAGACTCTAAATTTCCTGGTTATATATATTTAACCGACAGCACAGGGTCAGTGCCCTTAACTGAGGAGACTTTAAATCTCCTGGTAGTTTATATGTATTTATAAATTCAGCACATAGTATGAGCCCTAAACTGAGGTGACTCTAAATCTCCTTGTTATATACATTTATTTACCCCACCAGCCTCAGTCAGTGCCCGAAACTAAGGAGACTCTAAATATCCTGGTTATATGTTTTTATTTAACCAGCCAGCCCAGAGTCAGTGCCCGACAATGAGCAGACTCTAAATCTCCTGGGTACATTTATTTATTTAGTCAGTCAGCATAGAATCAGTGCCACAAAATGAGGAGACTCTAAATCTCCTGATTATATATTTATTTAACCAGCCAGCACAGAGTCAGTGCCCTAAACTGAGGAGACACTAAATCTCCTGATTATATATTTATTTAACCAGGCAGCATGGAGTCAGTGTCCGAAATGGAGGAGACTCTAAATCTCCTAGTTTTATACATTTATGTATTCATCCATCCAGCACATAGTCTGAGCCCTAAAAAGAGGAAACTGTAAATCACCTAGTTGTATAAATGTATTTAACCCACCAGCCCACAGTCAGTGGCCTCAGCTGAGGAGACTGTAAATCTCCTGGTTATATATATTTCAATGGACAGCGCAGAGTCAGTGCCCTTAAATCAGGAGAATCTAAATGTCTTGGTTTTATGTATTTATTTAACCAACCAGCACAGAGTCAGTGCCCTATAAAGCGCAGAATCTAAATCTTGTGGTTGTATATATTTATTTAATCAACCAGCATAGAATCAGTGCCTTAAAATGAGGAGACTCTAAATCTCCTGGTTATATATATTTATTTAACCAGCCAGCACAGAGTCAGTGCTCTAAACTGAGAAGACACTAAACCTCCTGATTATATGTATTTATTTAACCAGCCAGCACAGAGTCACTGCCCTAATCTGAGGAGTCTATAAATATTCTGGTTATACATATTTAACCAGACATCACAGAATTAGTGCCCTTAACTGAGGAGACTCTAAATCTCCTGGTTACATATATTTATTTAACTCACCAGCAGAAAGTCAGTGCCCAAAACTGAGAAGACTCTAAATCTCCTGGTTATATATATTAAACCAGCCAACACACAGTCAGTGCCCTAAACTAGAGACTCTAAATCACCTGGTTGTATCTATTTATTTAATCAGCCAGCACAGAGTCTGTGCCCCAAACTGAGGAGACTCTAAATATTCTCGTTATAAAAATTTTAACCAGCCACCATACAATCAGTGCCCTAAACTAAGGAGACTCTAAATCTCCTGGTTATTAATATCTATTTATCCATCTTGCACGTAGTCTGAGCCCTAAACTGAGGAGAATCTAAATCTCCTGGTTATATATATTGATTTAACCAGCCAGCACAGAGTCTGCACTAAATTGTGGAGAATTTAAATCTCCTGGGTATGCATGTTTATTTAACCATCCTGCACAGAGTCTCTGCCTCGACTAAGAAGAATCTGAATCTCGTGGTTATGTATATTTAAACATGATTCGGAGGTGCCGGTGTTGGACTGGGGTGTACAAAGTTAAAAATCACACAACACCAGGTTATAGTCCAACAGGTTTAATTGGAAGCACACTAGCTTTCGGAGCGACGCTCCTTCAACAGACAATCACCTGATGAAGGAGCGTCACTTCGAAAGCTAGTGTGCTTCCAATTAAACCTGTTGGACTATAACCTGGTGTTGTGTGATTTTTAACTATATTTAAACAGACCGCACAGAGTCAGTGCCCTCACCAGAGGAGACTCTAAATCTCCAGGTTATATATATTTGTTAAACCAGCTAACACAGAGTCAGTGCTCTAAACTGAGGAGATTCTAAATCTCCTGAATATATATATTTATGTAACCAGCCAGCACAATGTCAGTGCCCTAACGTGTGGAGAATTTAAATCTCCTGGATATGCATGTTTATTTAACCATCCAGCACAGAGTCTCTGCCTTGACTGAGGAGAATCTGAATCTCGTGGTTATGTATATTTAAACAGACAGCACAGAGTCAGTGCCCTCACCAGAGGAGACTCTAAATCTCCTGGTTATATATATTTATATAACCAGCTAACACAGAGTCAGTGCTCTAAACTGAGGAGACACTAAATCCCATGGTTATATATATTTATATAACCAGCCAGCCCAGAGTCAGTATCCCAAACTGAGGTGACTCTAACACTCCTGGCTATGTACATTTAACCAGCCAGCACAGAGTCAGTGCCCTAAAGTGAGGATTCGCTACATCTCCTGGTTATGTATATTGACCCAGCTAGCCCAGAGACAGTGCTCCAAACTGAGGAGCCTCTAAATATCCTGGATATATATATTTAAACAGACAGCAAAGAGGCAGTGCCCTAAACTGAGGAGACTTGAAATCTCCCGGCTATATATATGTATTAATCCATCCAGCACATAGTCTGAACCCTAAACTGGGGAGACTGTAAATCTCCGAGTTATATATATTTATTTAAGCCGCCAGCCCACAGTCAGTGCCCTAAACTGAGGAGACTCTAAATCTCCTGGATATATATATTTATTTAATCAGCCAGACCTGAGAGAGTGCCCAAAACTGAGGAGACGCTAAATATACTGGTTTTATATATTTAACCAGAAGGCACAGAGTCAGTGCCCTTTACTGAACAGGTTCTAAATCTCCTGGTTATATCTATTCATTTGACCAGCCAGCCCAGAGTCAGTGCCCCAAACTGTGGAGACTCTAAATATCCTGGCTATAAAAGTTTTAACCAGCCACCACACAGTCAGTGCCTTAAAATGAGGAGTCTCTAAATCACTAGGTTATATTTAATTAACCATCTCGCACAGAGTCAGGGGGTTAAAATGAGGAGACTCTAAATCTCCTGGTTATACATATTTAAACAGACAGCACAGAGTTAATGCCCTTAGCTGAGAAGACTCTAAATATCCTGGATATATATATTTAAACAGACAGCAAAGAGGCAGTGCCCAAAACTGAGGAGACTTGAAATATCCTGGCTATATATATGTATTAATCCATCCAGCACATAGTCTGAACCCTAAACTGAGGAGACTGTAAATCTCCTAGTTATATATATTTATTTAAGCCGCCAGCCCACAGTCAGTGCCATAAACTGAGGAGACTCTCAGTCTCCTGGTTATATATATTTAATCAGCCAGCACCGAGTCTGGGCCCTAAACTGGGGAGACTGTAAATCTCCTAGTTATATATATTTATTTAAGTTGCCAGCCAACAGTCAGTGCCATAAACTGAGGAGACTCTCAGTCTCCAGCTTATATATATTTAGACAGCCAGCACCGAGTCTGTGCCCTAAACTGAGGAGACTCTAAATCTCCTGGAAATAGAAATTTATTTAATCAGCCAGACCTGAGAGAGTGCCCAAAACTGAGGAGACCCCAAATTGTCTGGTTTTATATATTTAACCATAAGGCACAGAGTCAGTGCCCTAAACTGAACAGGTTCTAAATCTCCTAGTTATATCTATTCATTTAACCAGCCAGACCAGAGTAGGTGCCCTAAACTGTGGAGAATCTGAATCTAATGGTTATATATATTTATTTAACCAGCCAGCAGAATGTCAATGCACTAACCTGAGGAGACTCTAAATCTCCTGGTTATATATATTTAAACAGACAGCACAGAGTTAATGCCCTTAGCTGAGGAGACTTTAAATCTCCTGAACAGCATAGAGTCAGTGCATTAAACTGAGGAGACACTAAACCCCCTGGATGTAGACATGTATTTAACCAGCCAGCACAGAGATAGTGCTCTTATAATGAGCTGACTCTACATCTCCTGGTTACATATATTCATTTAATCAGCCAGCACAGTCAGTCACCAAAACATGAGGAGACCCTAAATGTTCTGGGTATATATATTTATTTAACCACCCAGCACAGAGTCAATGCCGTAACAGAGGAGAATCTGAATCAGGTTTATATATATATATTTACGGGGCTCTGAATCTACAGGTCATATATATTTAACCAGCCAACAGAGTCAGTGCTCTAAAATGAGGAAACTCTAAATTTCCTCGTTATATATAATTATTAAAATGTAGAGTTTAGAGTCGGTGCCCAAAACTGGGAAATCCCTAAATATTCTGGTTTTATATATATATATTAAAACAGCAGGCACAGAGTCAGTGCGCAAAACTGTGGAGACACTAAATCTCCTGAATCTATCTATTTATTTAACCAACCAGCCCAGACTCAGTGCCCTAAACTGAGGAGACTCTAAATCTCCTGGTTATATATATTTAAACAGACAGCACAGAGTTAATACACTTAACTGAGGAGACTCTAAATCTCCTTGTTATATTTCTGTATTTAACCAGCCAGCAGAATGTCAATGCCCTAAACTGAGGAGACTGTAATTCTCCTGGTTCTATATATTTAACCAGCCAACAATGAGTCAGTGCCCTAAACTGAGGAGAATCTGAATCTAATGGTTACATATATTTATTTAACCAGCCAGCAGAATGTCAATGCACTAACCTGAGGAGACTCTAAATCTCCTGTTTATATACATTTATTTAACTAGCCAGCACAGTCTCAGTGCCCCATAATGAGCAGACTCTAAATCTTTTGTGATATATATTTAACCATTCAGCACAGAGTCTGTATCCTAAACTGGACAGACTCTAAATCTCCTGGTTTTACGTATATTTATTGAACCATCCAGCACAAAGTCAATGCCCTAGACTGAGGAGATTCTGAATCTCCTGGTTATATATATTTATTTAACTAGCCAGCACAGTGTCAATGCTCTATTATAAGCAGACTCTAAGAGCGCTGGTTACATATATTTATTTAATCAGCAAGCACAGAGTCGATGCCCTAAACTGAGGAGAACCCAAATCGTCTGTTTATATATATTTATTTAACCAGCCAGCAGAAAGTCAGTGCCCTAAACTGAGGAGACTGTAATTCTCCTGGTTCTATATATTTAACCAGCCAACACCGAGTCAGTGCTCTAAACTGAGGAGAATCTGAATCTAATGGTTATATATATTTATTTAAACTGCCAACAGAATGTCAATGCCCTAACCTGAGGAGACCCTAAATCTCCTGTTTATATGTATTTATTTAACTAACCAGCACAGTCTCAGTGCCCTGTAATGCGCAGACTCTAAATTTTTGGTGATATTTATTGATCCATCCAGCACAGAGTCAGTGCCCTCGACTGAGAACATTTGGGATCTCCTAGTTAGATATGCTTATTTAACTAGCCAGCCAAAAGTCAGTGCATGAAACTGAGGAGACTCTAAATATACCGGTTATATATATTTAAAAAGACAGCACAGAGTCAGTGCCCCAAACTGAGGAGATTCTAATATATATATTTATCGATCCAGCACATAATTTGAGCCCGAAACTGAGGCGACTCTAAGTCTCCTAGTTATATCTATTTATTTAACCCACCAGCGCATAATTCGTGCCCCAAAATAAGGATAATCTAAATCGACCTGGTTATATATATTTAACCAGATAGGGCAGAGTCAGTGCATTAACTGAGGAGATTCTAAATCTCCTGGTTACATATATTTATTTAATCAGTCAGCACAGAGTCAGTGCCCGAAACTGAGGAGACTCTAAATATCCTGGATATATATTTTTAAACGAACAGCATGGAGCTAGTGCCCTTAACTGAGGAGACTCTAAATCTCCTGGTTATATTTCTGTATTTAACCAGCCAGCACAGGGTCAATGCCCTATAATGAGCAGACTTTAAATCTTTGGTGATATATATTTAACCATCCAGCACAGAGTCAGTGCCGTAAACTGAACAGACTCTAAATCTCCTGGTTTTACATATATTTATTAAACCATCCAGCACAGAGTCAGTGACCCAAACTGAGAAGACTCTAAATCTCCTAGTTATATCTATTTATTTAACCCGCCAGCCCACAGTCAATGCCCTAAAATGAGGAGAATCTAAATCGACCTGGTTATATATATTTAACCAGATAGCGCAGAGTCAGTGCATTACCTGAGGAGATTCTAAATCTCCTGGTTACATATACTTATTTAATCAACCAGCACATATTCAGTGCCCTAAAAAGAGGAGACTCTAAATCTCCTGGTTATATTTCTGTATTTAACCAGCCAGCACAGAGTCAATGCCCTATAATGAGCAGACTCTAAGAGCGCTGGTTATATATATGTATTTAATCAGCAAGCACAGAGTCAATGCCCTAAACTGAGGAGAACCAAAATCTTCTGTTTATATATATATTTATTTAACCAGCCAGCAGAAAGTCAGTGCCCTAAACTGAGGAGACTGTAATTCTCCTGGTTCTATATATTTAACCAGCCAACACCGAGTTAGTGCGCTAAACCGAGTAGAATCTGAATCTAATGGTTATATATATTTATTTAACCAGCCAGCAGAATGTCAATGCCCTAACCTGAGGAGACCCTAAATCTCCTGTTTATATGTATTTATTTAACTCACCAGCACAGTCTCAGTGCTCTATAATGAGCAGACTCTAAATTTTTGGTGATATTTATTGAACCATCCAACACAGAGTCAGTCCCCTCGACTGAGAACATTCTGAATCTCCTAGTTAGATATGCTTATTTAACTAGCCAGCCAAAAGACTCTAAATCTCCTGGTTATATATATTTATTTAACCAGCCAGCAGAGAGTCAGAGCCCAAGAATGAGCAGGCTCTAAAGCTCTTGGTTATGTATATTTATTTAATCAGCCAGCATAGAATCAGTGCCCTAACATGAGCAGACTCCAAATCCCCTGGTTATGTATCTTTAACCAGCCAGCACAGAGTCAATGCCCTAAGCTGAAGAGACCCTAAATCTCCTGGATGTATCCATTTATTCAACCAGCCACCACACAGTCAGTGCGCTAAACTGAGGAGACTCTAAATCTCCTGGTTATTAATATGTATTTATCCATCCAGCACATAGACTGAGCCTTCAGCTGCAGAGACTCTAAATCTTAACCCGCCAGCACACAGTCAGTGCCCGAAACCAGCAGATTTAGAGTCTCATCAGCTTAGGGCACTGACTCTGTGCTGGCTGGTTAAATAAATATATTTATCCAGGAGATTTAGAGTCTCCACAGTTTAGGGCACTGATTCTGGGTTGACTGGTTAAATAAATATACACAAGCAAGAGATTGAGACTCTCCTCAGTTAAGGGCACTGACTCTGTGCTGACTGTTTAGGTGTATATTAAAAGGAATCTTGGAGTCTTCTCAGTTTAGGGCACTGCCTGGCGGGTTAAATAAATATACATAACTAGGAGATTTAGAATCTCCACAGCTCAGGAATGTGACTATGTTCTGGATGGATAAATACAGATATAACCAGATGATTTAGAGTCTCCTCAGTTTAGGGCAGTGACTCTGCGCTGGCTGGTTAAATATACATAACCAGGAGATGTACAGTCTACTCAGTTAAGGCACTGACTCTGTGCTGGCTGGTTAAATAAACACATATAACCAGGAGACTTGAATTCTCCACCTTTGAGGGCACTGACTGAGAACCAGGAGATTTATAGTCTCCTCAGTTTAGGGCAATGACTGTGTGGTGGCTGGTTAAAATTTTTATAACCAGAATATTTAGAGTTTCCTCAGTTTGGGGCACTAATTCTGGGCTGGTCGGTTAAATAAGTAGATATAATCAAGAGATTTAGAGTCTCCTCAGTTTAGAGCACTGACTCTGTGCTGGCTGGTTAAATAAATATATACATCCAGGAGATTTAGGGTCTCCTCAGCTTAGGGCATTGACTCTGTGCCCTAAATATATATATTTAACCAGCCAGCACAGAGTCAGTGCCCTAAACTGAGGAGAGTGTAAATCTCCTGGTTTATCTTTATCCATCGAGCACATTATCTGAGCCCTAGAATAAGCAGACTCTAAATCCCCTAGTTATATATATTTATTTAATCTGCCAACACAGAGTCAGTGCTCTAAACTGTGGAGACTCTAAATCTCCTGGTTATACATATTTAAACAGACAGCACAGAGTCAGTGCCCTTGACTGAGCAGACTCTAAATCTCCTGCTTGCATACGTTTATTTGTCCAGCCAGTGCAGTCATTGCCCTCAACTGATGAGAATCTAAATCATCTGGTTATAGATGTATTTATCCATCCATCACATAGTCACAGCCCTAATTTGTGGAGACCCTAAATCTCTGAGTTATAGCTATATTTATTTAACCCGCCAGCCAACAGTCAGTGCCCTTCGCTGAGGAGACTCTAAATCTCCTGGTTATATATATTTATTGAACCAGCCAGCCCAGAGTTAATGCCCTAAACTGTGGAGGCTCTAAATCTACTGATTACATATATTTATTTAACCAGCCAGCACAGAAACAGTATCCTAAACTAAGGAGACTCTAAATCTCCTGGTTATATACATTTATTTAACCAGTCAGCCCAGAGTCAGTGCCCTTAGTTGAGGCGACTCTAAATCTCCTGGATAAATATATTTATTTAACCAGCCAGCACAGAGTCAGTGCCTAAACTGATGAGACACTAACTCTCCTGGTTATATGTATTTATTCAACCAACCAGCATAGAATCAGTGCCTGAAAATGACCAGACTCCAAATCTCCTGGTTATATAGATTAGATTAGATTTCTTACAGTGTGGAAACAGGCCCTTCGGCCCAACAAGTCCACACCGACCCGCCGACGCACAACCCACCCAGACCCATTCCCCTGCATTTATCCCTTCACCTCACACTAAGGGCAATTTAGCATAGCCAATCCACCTAACCTGCACATTTTTGGACTTTTGGAGAAACCGGAGCACCAGGAGAAAACGGAAGAATGTGCAAACTCCACACAGTCCGTCATCTGAGGCAGGAATTGAACCCGCCTCTCTGGCGCTGTGAGGCAGCAGTGCTAACCACTGTGCCACCGTACTGCCGAGTGCCACCATGCCACCCAGATTTAACCAGAAAGCACAGAGTCCGTGCCCTAAACTGAGGAGACCCTAAATCTCCTGGATGTATACATTTATTTATCCAGCCAGCACAGAATCCATGCTCTAAACTGTGGAGACTCTAAATTTCCTGGTTACATATATTTAAACAGACAGCACAGAGTCAGTGCCCTTAACTGATGAGAGTCTAAATCACCTGGTTACTGTTATGTATTTATCCATCCAGCACATAGACACAGCCCTAAACTGTGGAGTCTCTAAATTTCTAAGTTATATATATTTATTTAACCCACCAGCCCAGCATCAGTGCCCTAAACTGTGGAGACTCTAAATCTCCTAGTTATGCATATTTATTTAACCAGCCATCCACCGTCAGTGCCCTAAACTGTGGAGACACCGAATTTCCTGGTAATATATATTAAAACAGGCAGCACTGAGTCATTGCCCTTAACTGAGGAGAGTCTCAATCACCTGCTTGTATACATTTATTTAATCATGCAGCCCAGAGTCAGTACCCTAAACTGAGGAGACTCTAAATCTCCTGGTTATATATATTTAACCAGCCAGAACAGAGTCAGTGTCCCAAACTGAGGAGACTCAAAATCTTCTGTTCATAGATAATTAATCCACCAGCCCAGAGGCAGGACCCAAACCTGAGGAGACTCTAAATCTCTTGATTATGTATATTAAACCGGCCAGCCCAGAGTCAGTGCCCTGAGCTGAGGAGACTCTAAATCTCCTGGACAAATATATTTAGTTAACCAGCCAGAAAAGAGACAGTTCCCTAAACTGAGGAGAGTCTAAATCTCCTGGTCATGTATATTAAACCGGCCAGCCCAGAGTCAGTGCCCTTAGCTGAGGAGACTCTAAATCTCCTGGACAAATATATTTATTCAACCAGCCAGAACAGAATCAGTTCCCTAAACTGAGGAGACGCAACATCTTCTGCTCATAGATAATTAACCAACAAGCCCAGAGGCAGGACCCAAAATTGAGGAGATTCTAAATCTCCAGGATATATATATATATATTTATTTAACCAACCAGCTCAGAATCTGGGGCCCATAGCTGAGAAGTCTCTCAATCTCTTGAATATATATACTTAATCTGCCAGCCCAGAGTCAGTGCTCTAAACTGAGTACACTTTCATTCTCCTGATTATATATATTTATTTAACCAGCCAACACAGAGTCAGTGCCCTAAACTGAGGAGACTCTAAATCTCCTGGTTATATGTATGCATTTATCCATCCAGCACAATGTCTGAGCCCTAAACTGAACAGACTCTAAATCCCCTAGTTATGTATATTTAATTAATCAGCCAGCATAGAATCAGTGTCCTAAAATGAGCAGACACTAAATCTCCTGGTTTTATATATTTATTTAACCAGCTAACACAGAGTCAGTGCCCTAAACTGAGGAGACTCAAAATCTTCTGGTTATATTCATTTATTTAATCAGGCAGCTCATAGTCAGTGCCCGAACTGAGGAGACTCTAAATCTCCTGGTTATATATATTTCAACAGACAGCACAGACTCAGTGCCCTATTACTGAGCAGACTCAAAATCTCCTGGATATATATGTACATATTTTTCCATCCAGTACATAGCCTGAGTCCTCAACCGAGGAGACTCTAAATCTCCTAGTTAGAAATATTTATTTAACCCGCCAGCGCACAGTCAGTGCCCTAAACTGTGGAGATTCTAAATCTCCTGGTTATATATATTTATTTAACCAGCCAGCACAGTAACAGTGTCCTAAACTAAGGAGACTCTAAATCTCCTGGTTATATACATTTATTTAACCAGTCAGCCCAGAGTCAGTGCCCTTAGTTGAGGAGACTCTAAATCTCCTGGATAAATATATTTATTTAACCAGCCAGCACAGAGTCAGTGCCCTAAACTGATGAGACACTAACTCTCCTGGTTATATGTATTTATTCAACCAACCAGCATAGAATCAGTGCCTGAAAATGACCAGACTCCAAATCTCCTGGTTATATAGATTAGATTAGATTTCTTACAGTGTGGAAACAGGCCCTTCGGCCCAACAAGTCCACACCAACCCGCCGACGCACAACCCACCCAGACCCATTCCCCTGCATTTACCCCTTCACCTCACACTACGGGCAATTTAGCATAGCCAATCCACCTAACCTGCACATTTTTGGACTTTTGGAGAAACCGGAGCACCAGGAGAAAACGGAAGAATGTGCAAACTCCACACAGTCCGTCGTCTGAGGCAGGAATTGAACCCGCCTCTCTGGCGCTGTGAGGCAGCAGTGCTAACCACTGTGCCACCGTACTGCCGAGTGCCACCATGCCACCCAGATTTAACCAGAAAGCACAGAGTCCGTGCCCTAAACTGAGGAGACCCTA